>NC_041044.1:3188658-3396158 GCF_900634775.1 Gouania willdenowi
ATAAATCGTGAGAGAATCGTATCGTGAACCCAGTATCGTGAATCGAATCGTATCGGTAGTTGAGTGAATCGTTACATCCCTAATGTTGACCCATTATTGTCAATTATTGTTTAACCTCTTTTGACCATATTTCATATTTATTTTGCCAATTTAACCACATTCACCTTTTGTCATGCCCATTATTTACCAGTTTAAACTAATTGTTTTTACTTTTTAAATTTCATTTCTCCATTTTTTTGTCACTTTTAAGCCAATATTAACACTTTGAGCTATTTTTACCTATTTTTCTTTCCCTTTTCTAATTTGCAACTTTTAACCAATTTCTGTTTTTAAAATCCCATCTTACCACATTTTCCACCATTTCTGGACACTTGTTAGCGTGTTTTTGAGTTGTGCTGATAATATGTTGCATCGCTACTGAACATGTGTGATTTTATTGTGTTGTTATGAACCGTTAATAACACAGAGGAGTGTGTGTGTGTGTTAATCCAGTGCATTATTGTGTGTTTCCCAGTGGAGGTTGGATGTAGGGGTTTTGCAGCCCGTTCCCTAACCAGAGCACTCAGCTGTTTGGGCATCGAGGGAGAGAGAAGGAGGAGAGCCATTCGCAGTACCACCGACGCGGCAGAGAGGGCCTCAAGATGGCTGTGGCTCAAGAGAGGAGAGCCATGGAGTCATGGTAGCTAGCAAGCCATCTGGACACGAGCCGGGGCCTGATCAGCCACGGCTGGGTCACCTGGAGGAGGGCGTATTATGTTGAAAGACCCGAAACGCCCGTTGAGACCAGGCACATAACTGATGATGTGTCCAGAGGCATCAGTAGATGTATGTACACAGCTGTGTCAGACTGAGTCCTCAGCTGTCTCAGGAGGTGAGTTGGACGAGGTGAGCAAAAAGTCCTGATGAAGATGCTGTGGGAGACCAAGATGTACCTGCATGAGCAGAGAACTGTCCTCCAGTCTCTGGCCCAGTTTCTACTGGACCCATAAACATCCTCATCATGTCCCTTATCTAACCTCTGTTTTCTCTGTTATAAGCCAGTAGATATCCAGTTGGATTTTTATATACTTATTACTTTTACATTACAAGATAAATAAAAACTCTCTCTTATTATCACATAATAAGAGACACATGTAGCACACTGTCTCCTAGCAACCTCAGCCGAAAAACACACTTCACATCTATAGACGTGAATGGCACTCAATGAGTTAACGATCAATGTAGGGTGTCAAACCTTTTTAATTTGTGTTAAATGCAGATGACACTAGTATTTTCTGTAATGGGGAAATTTTGCAGCAGCTTTTGGAGGTGGTCGCAGCAGAAATGAGCCATATAAATGATATAATTCTACATTTTATTTAATGTTGCCTTTTAAAGGTCCTTAGGTCACCGTACAAAGCTTCAACTCCAAAAACATACATTAAATACAAAACATTAAAAAAAAAAAATGGTGGACAACATAAAAAAGATGGTGTAAATAGTTCAAACCATATTTTAATTCAATGTTATCTGGTTCACATTTCATAAACACTTTTTTAATACCAACAAATATTTAATCATTCACTTTATTCTTATATATTAAACAAACATTTATTTTTGACATTTTTATTTCAATAAAACAAACATTTGATCAAACATTTCACAAACACTTTTTTCATTAAACAAAAAAAAAAGAAATTTTTTTCATGAACTCCTTATAAAACAAAAAGGAAAAACAAGAAGAAAGGAAGAGAGAAAAAAAGAATAAAAAAATAAAATAATAAAATGAATTAAAACAAAAAGGCTAATTAAACATTTAATAAGGAATACTTTTTTGAATCAAGCTTAAGATTTAATTTAAACAATTCATTAAGCAATAGTTTCAAACATATAAATAATAAATAGAATTAAGCTGACATTTATTAAAACATTTCATGAACACTTTTTAAAAAAATTAACAAATATTTAATGAAACTGAATCAAGCTTAAGAAACATTTAATCAAACTTCACATTTCATCTAATCTAATTAAGCTGATGATTTTTAATGTTTAATGTGTGAAAGTTGGACTTATTTTTATTATAATCACTTCTTCATCTTCAGACATTCATGAACACACATTTAATCTGTAAATGTAAAACATTTAGAAACCTCTGATGTAGAAAGAAAGATGCCACAGTTCACATAATGTCCACTAGATGGTGACATTTCATTCACTGAGTTGATATTAATGCAATAAGATTAAAGAAAACTTGTGGAAAATCCCACTTTATCATCACTTCACTATGGGACACAGTAAAAACATTTAAATCAGGGGTGCCAGGGTCAAATTGGGGGCAGAATTACACTTTCGGCCTGAAAGACCAAACACTGACTCAACACATGGATATGCTGTTTGAAATTATTCATAAAGACTTACACATTAAAAAGAAATTGCATTGGCGGCACAATAGCCTCACAATGAGGCTTACAATTACATTTCAGCCTAAAGCACGTTACCCTCTAAAAACGTAACATTGACCTATCCATGCAAGTAGTTTACATTTATAAATTAGAAATGCAACAAAATAGACAAAACACATTTCCTATGAATAACACAAGTGTAAACTGTAAATTACTCTCATCATATTTATTGAATGACATGAAAACATGCCAATGCATAATTAGGCCAATTAAAAGAAGGCCAGGCCAAGTAAATGAGTCAGAGAAAGTCAGTGTTAGAATAAAGTCATCCAACAATAGACCATGTGACTGAATATACAGTAGGAATTAGTAAAACAAAAAGATTCTTGAAAAAATAGCCAAATATCTAAAAACATGACATTATCTCAATAACAGATGGCACATTAATTTTGCAAGTCGTCACCAGTAAACTCCACCCACATTTCCACCCACCCATGCCTACTGTACAGCCTACATCAGTCAACCCCACCCCTTTTATTCCCTCCCACCCATATCACACAGGATTATGATAAATGGGGAGAAAAGCTACATTTTACTTGTTGAAGTCAGACTTTTAACTTTTACCAGTTTAGCTCAGCTGTAGCTGAAGCAGCAGCAGCAACAGAACAACTGACGAATTCCACCAAATGTAAAGGTCCAGTATTCTGCTGTTCTTCACCCATCTCCATTTGTTCTAAGAACCCCACCAGCATAGTATTTGAGGTTTATTTTCCCAAACCCACCTGTTTTCTGGAGTTTTAGCTTCTGAAAAGTCACTTTGACTTCGACTCTTGCATTGTGCTCTGCTGCATCTCCATCCTCCGCAACTCAAACTCTGCGTAAACTCGTGCTCCCTCAACATCCTCATGCTGTGCCGACCGAGTAGGACCAGAGGCAACAGGTGGAAGCACATTTTTATCAGATAACGCAGTATGCACCTGACTTCTAATTACCTCCTTTTTTATCAGATTTAGCAACCGGCACATTAAAATGAGTCGCGATAGAAATCAACTCATCTTTTTTATAGGGGACATATCATGCTAAATCCACTTTTTAAGCCCTTAAATGCATTTTGTTGTATATTTAGAGTGTTTAGAAGCACAGAAAAGTTCAAATTAGTCTCTTCAGGTGCTCCGTTGATATCTCTATATTCTGTTTTGGTCATATTTTTCAATCTGTTTCGATTTTTCTATTCTCTATAACGTTTTTTGAACAATAACATCACAGCAATTGCAGCGGAACTGCCAAATTAGGACATCGACTCCAGGTCCAACACTTCGAGCAATCCGCCATTTTTATTTCTCGCTTTTATTTTGTAGTCCAAGCTCAAGGATGCCGAAGTTACGAGAGGATAAGTCAAAATGTTGGGTTGTTGGATGTAGTAACCCACAAGCTTCATTACACCGTCTCCCAGCATCAGAACCTTTTCAAAGTGTCTGGTTGAGTTTTATTTTTCACGGAAATGTACCCACATCTGTGGGTAAGGTCATTTTTGTGTGTGTGAAACACTTCAATGATGACTGCTTCATCAACCTCCGCCAGTATAAAGGATTTGCCTAAAGACTGTGTCTGATTGAGGGTTCAATTCCTTCTATCTTTGGAGACGATGAACAGAGCACTTCGGTAAGCTGTAAATAACGCTAAAAAGTGTGATAAGACGTCCCTGTCATTGTTTTGTTAGCATTAGCAGTTGCACCGTCTTCATATGTTAGCGCTGTGTGCTCGTTTTAGATCCTTGATGATATGGCCTACGTGATTTAATTTAAGTCTAAAGTTTTCATTAGTCATTTCATTTTTCCGTTTTTTGTCTCCGAAAAGACTGAATTAAAATGCATTTCGTGACGTTAGCTTGGCGCTAGCGTTAGCTCGGCACTTGTGTTAGCTCACTTGTTAGGTTTCTGCAGGTTCATCATCTTCATTTTCATCTCGCTCCGCCTGGTCAGACTCTGGCTGGAACATGTAAAGCTGGATGGACAAGTATTCCGTTGTTGACATTTTGTAAATAACGTGGGAATAAACATTTTCTGCACCGCTAAATAATCGTATCTCTAATATCGAACTACAAAAATGGCCGAACAGGGTGGAGTTGAACCCAGTGTCACCTCTGTAACCTGAAGAGGGGGCGGGGTATGAAGTGTCTCATTTGCATTTAAAGAGACCACACCAAAACGAGTTGCTCTCAGAAGCACATCAGAAAAGGGGTGGAGCTATAATAATGAAGAATTCAGACCCAATCATTGCAGTTCTGCTTTATATAGACCACAACTGTATGATTTATATGTAAAAAAGGAAGGACTTAAATGCATAATATGTCTCCTTTAAATGGCTAAATACCTCCAAAGTGCTGCACAAACTCCTTAACTCCATACTCAAGCAGACACACACTCCTAACATTCACCACAGAAGGATAACCCACGGTCCAAAACTGACCACCACAACAGACAGGGAAATACAAAGTAAGTGAAGCCAAATCTGAAAGTGCACACAGCATATTCAATGTCCCCTTTATCTAAGACCTACCTATCCAAAACTCACCTGTCTAAGTAGACCCTGTCTCTTCACGAGCTTGGCAGCAGGTTCTTACGCACTAAACTACTTGAGAGGCAACCCATATGAGCAACGACCCGATATCCCGTGGACGTGCACCCGAGATCACTGAGTGAACAATGACCCGCCTTCAACCAACACTATCCCCAAAAACAAAAAAAAAAACCCAGGTGAAGCGGCCCACCTCTGCAGCCCACAGGGAACACTGGATGCAGACAGTGCACCAGAAATAACTCCACTTACCTGTTGTACCTGTTTCAAACACTATGACGCAGCGTCCTCCCTGACGCGTTCATTCACAAGTAAAAAGAAGCCCCATTGTGCGGGACAACTAGATCTGCCCTTCACACCAGCCCCGCACCAACCTACACACCTGTCAAAAAACAAACAGGTTAAAAAAACAAAAAACATTTTCCGAACCCCAAAGTACAAACACGACACAACCCCACTTAGTTATTTTGTAAGCATTGGAAACTTTGAATCTGACAGATTACCAATGTCCTGTGGGGTTCCTCAGGGCTCTGTTCTTGGACCCCTTCTGTTTAGCCTTTATATGCTTCCTTTAGGAACATTTTACAGAACTGTAAGGTTGATTATCAGAGCTACGCAGATGACACAACTATATGTATCACTGAACCCAGATGACTATGGTCCATTGAGGTGTTGTGTGACTGTTTAGAAAAAGTAAACTGCTGGATGAGTGAAACTTCCTTCAACTAAACCATGACAAGATGGAGGTGATTATCATGGGTAACAAGGAAAAGAGGACTGCTGTCAGCAAGTATCATGAGTCTGGATCTTTAAAAGATAAAGACCAAGTCAAAAATCTTGGTGTTCTGATTGACTCGATCTTACATTCAGCATCAGATCAAATCTATCACAAAAACATCTTCTAACCACCTAAGAACATCTCCAGAGTGAAAGGTTTAATGACTCAGAAGATCAGGAGAAACTGGTCCATGCTTTTATCTCCAGCAGACTGGACTATTGTATGGTCTTCTGACAGGAATCCCCAAAAGAGCATCAAACATCTACAGCTGGTTCATAACGTTGCAGCTCGGGTCCTGAACCAGAACAAAGAGGTCAGAGCACATTACCTCCAGTTTTAAAAGTCTTTACACTGGCTCCCAGTCAGCCTCAGAATAGACTTTAAAGTTCTGCTGCTGGTGTATAAATCTGTGAATGGGTTTGGTCCAGAATACATCAGTGACATGTTAGTCAGGTATGAAACCAGCAGGTCTCTCAGATCTATGGACACAGGTCAGATAGTGGAGCCAAGAGCTCACAGTAAACATGGTGATGCTGTGTTTAGGTTGTTATGCTGCAAATAAGTGGAACAAACTGCAGCAGAGCTGAAATCGCATCACATGTGAACATTTTAAATCAAAGTTAAAGGCACTTTTTTTCTCTACTGTGTATGATTGAGAGAGAGATTTTTGGTCATGTTGTTGATGTCATGTGTTTGTTGATGATTTTACTGATGATTTTAATTGATTTTACTGGTGATTTTAATTGTTCGTATTGATTTTTAACATTGAATGTTTTATCATGTAAAGCACATTCAGTTGCCTTGTGTATGAAATGCGCTATACAAATAAATTTGCCTTGCCTTGCCTTGTGTTAGTTTTCTTTTACGCACAGCTTTTGCACACGGCTTATAAGTGCTATCTGATACCTGAGTTCTCATGTGAGCTCTGCATCCCATGCAGCCAAGCGGCCTAATTGTGTGCTCTGGCAGAGGCATGTTTGTCTGGCCTCAGGTACGTCTGCTAACATCTGCAATGACTCTGGCTATGCCTTTGGTGTTGTGCATGACTTTGGGGTGCTCTGGAAGCAGCATGGCTTTTTGAAATCTGCTGGCTCCCTGATTTTGAATTCTCCCCTTCTAGATGTTACTCACCTACCTTCCTGCATTGCTGTTTGTAAATGTGCTGCTCACTCCTCTGCTGCTGATGAGGTTTCTCGTGGTAATGCATGTGCCAATGCAGCTGTCTTCTTCCTCCACTTTCCTCTCTTCTACTCAGCCTGTCCCCTCTCTTTCCAAACTCTCCACCTTTGTCACCCGCCGCTGATGCCACAAATGGTAGGTCTCGGACTGTCACTGTGAGTGGGGTTTGGTATGGCCCTGATTCAAAACCTTGTTTACCTGCTGCTCGTTTTCCTGCCTATGCTAAGTTGACACACAGCCAGGCTCATGTGTCAAAAGGGGGAATGATAGCCTCAGTCCAGACAGTGGTTCACTAGGGGGTTCTCGTCCTTTGCAGCTGATTTTTGTCAAAGATGCATGATTTGTGCTAAAAACCACCCAGAAAGAAGCCCTCGAGTAACCAGACAACTCACCCACCACCATCCATTCCTTTTCAACATTTACAGATGGACTTTGTTGAACTAACACCATGTTAGGGAAATAAGCACTGTTTGGTTATCATTGACATGTTCTCTAAATGGATTGTGGCATTTCCCACTAAACACCAGACAGCCACAGCAGTAGCCAAAGCACTGTTAACAGACATTGTTCCCAGATGGGGCATTTCATACAAAATCTCCTCAGACACACGGCACACACTTTGTCAGTCAGGTGATAACAGCTGGGACTGAGATTAGACATGGATCTTAGGAAACATTGCAGCCATCACCTTGAGTCAGCTGGGGCTGTAGAGAGAGGTACACTGAAAAACAGATTGAACAAGTGTATGGATCAGACAGGGCTGAACTGGTTCAAGGGCTTGCCACTTGTCCATTTCCAAATGAGACACCAAGTCCCTCCTTTTCAGATTATTTTTGGGTATCCACCAAATGTGGAGCTGTCCCCCTCAGTTTTGTCCTCGGATGAGACAGCTCTCCAGATCAACTATTTGATAAAATACTGTGCACAACTCTCCACACTCCTCTCACTCAACAGGTCCAGAGTACAAGCTGCCTTTCTTCTGACTACAATCGAGCATCTGCATGCCATTCAGACTGGTGACTTTGTGATCGTTCACAACGCGAAACGGAAAAGGTGGACCGACTGGAGGTGGATTGGCCCTTTCCAATTTCAGCTGACAACCCAAACGGCCGTGAAGGTCACGGAGCGAGCGATGTGGATCTACGCATCACACTGCAGAAGGGTACTGACACCAGCTGATGCTGACCCAAAGGCAAAAGGACCAGCAGAGGGGGCGTCGACGAGGTCGTTGAATGAGGTGGCGCAGTAAGGTGCTACCCCGTCGTGAGCTGGCTTCTCGTGAGCTGTGCGTGAAGGAGCGTTTCTTTTGGATCAGGAGCTGTGCATAAAGGAGCGTTTCTTGCTTTGTGGAAATACGAAGCAAGGGGAAAAAGACGTTGGGCGATCACAGGGGCTGATATTTTTGACAAGGCACATGGTCTGTTAAAAAATTAAGCCTTGAGGACTTCGAAGGAAATTGTACCGTCACAAGCCTTTCTGTTTGTGATTGAGGAAAAGACTGAAGAATCTTCGTTCAACATGGCATCGGCCCGTTGTTTCATGTGGAGCTTGCTCCGCTATAGCCTCAGCTGCTGACGGAGGCACTGGACTGGAGTTAATAAATACGAGTGATGTTCATGATGTGAATGGTGTTTTTGACAAAGGTACATATGGTAACAGAAGTAAACGTTGGATTAGCGATCTTAACCTACACAATACTTTATTGGCTACTAATGTGACCCACCCATTCCTCACGAATACCTATGCTAATTATCAACCTAAAAGTAGAGGCCGCTCCAACTGCTACGTATGTTCTTATATGCCTGTGTCATTGATGCATCCACACCTGACAGCTATACACATAACCCCGCCTGATTCGCTATGTTATTTGGCCTATTCCACCCCTGGCGGGGGGGAATCCCAAACATTGCCCTAAACAATCGGTAAAAAAGCTCACAATCCTACGGGATGATACTTCAGCCCCTATGTACGTCGAATACACACCATCTACCGTTTTCCCCTATTGCTTCACTAGGAACGGCACACGTAAATTGGGCCAATTTCCTTGGCCTAATTGCAATCGTACCCATGGTCCTGAATGCTCAAATTGAGAAAAAATAAACACATGGGACCACGCTCAGACGCCCAGGGTTAATGGAACACTTAATTTGGACAATGGGTTCTGGTTGTGCGGCTATATACTATATACACATCTTCCTCCGAACTGGGATGGGGTATGCGCTTCCGTGCATGTAACTGATCACACTTACATAGTCTCAGCTGTTCCTCTATCTTCACGACGGAAACGCAAATCTCACACTCCTCTGGGTTTCAACCCACATGACCCAATCTGGGGTACGGACATTCTGCCGGAACATAAACTATGGACAACTGGGCAAAAGGTATCCTATTAGCTGTTTCCCTGGAAGGGAGTTGGGAAAACATTGCTGCGAATGGAAACGTACATCAATATGATGTACGCAGCCTTTACCAGGATCTCGGGGGAAATTACGAACACAAGATTAATGGTTTTGCAAAATAAATTGGTTTTAGACCTGCAAACCTTGGCCAAAGGGGGAGTGTGTGCAATTGGAGGGGCTTCCTGTTGTACATACATCCCGGACAACACCGTGGACAGTCAGATCATTGCGTAAGCGGTTAAAAACATCTCCAAGTTATGCAACGCTATAAACAAAGATCACTTAGGGGGTCCTGATTGGTTTTCCACCATGCTTGCAGGCTGGCGTCTACTTTTGCTTAAAATTGCTATGATACTGGTAATAACAATTCAAATCCTCTGTTGCGGGATTCTCATACTGCGCCGGTTAATGGAAGGACTCGTGCAAAGCGCATTCGCTGACAGACGTGCGCATAGCTCAACAATAGCCAGAACTACCACCAGACATATTTTTGATGTGCGTGTTTGACGATTCTGATGGTGAGTCTGCACAGTCATCCCTTTACACTTATTGTATTTCTTTTGCTGTGTTTTTGCTAAGTAATCTTTTCCAATGAATCATGTAGTAGCAATGTTTGACATAATCACGTGGTTGCTCATTTTTGATATAATCATGAATATAGACTTTGCTAATGAATGTAGTTGTTAATGATAGATTTTGATCATGTTCTTTTTTAAGGGTTTTGCTTATTTCCACCTTCCTCTTGCTCTATTTTTAGAGATGTCTGTGTCTCAGAAAAACAGCATATCCGTAATGTGACGACAGTAACGATGCTATTGTTTGATCTATTATATGTGTTTCATCTATCTACTATTTGTTACTAAGATTATAATTTATTACTAGCTGATTTTCTTCAACTCGTCTTGCATGCTTTCCTTCTGCAGGAGGAATCTTTTTGTACTCCTTTTATTTAGAATAGAATAAATATTTTTTTATTACTTTATCACTCTTTCGTCTGGACCTCATCAATCATCACAGAGCGTAAACACTTGGTTTAACACAAGGAAAACTGTAAAACTGCCATGACAACGCTCTGCAGGGGTTATTTCCTCAAACCTGCAGCGTATCACACTTTAGAGCAGGTACCGTATTGATGACAGATGATGATGCGCTGATCATTTCTGAAAGCAGAAATGGAAGAAGTGAATGAAATCAGGCTTTCCACTTAAACATTAATCTGTTGTTCGTATGAGGGGGAAAAAGGAGAGATTTTAATTGTGACACGGACAGAAGAATTTGGCCGATCCTCTCACACTGCAATAATCTGATCTATAATCTGATCAAATCAACCTGTTACAGTGTTTATCAACGAAGGCGCTTCAAATTAAAAGTGTACTTTATAATTTTCACGGATTTCAATGACATTTACAATCGTTGGGAAAATTTTAATGTTCCGTGATTTCTAGACAGCCCCAAAAAAATGACATCATAATGGAAAAACCAGCCAGAGAAGAAGAAGCTGTTTTAGTTACATCTGATGGTTCATTATTGTCAAATACATAATGAATCATACACACACGAAACAGACTCCTGTTAGGCTCCTCCCACTCAGCTGTTGTTAGACTCCTCCCACATCGATCCAGGAGCTTCTGTTCATTCCTGTCCTGGTTTTGTTCATGATTCTGTGCTTGAAGAATAACAATGTTCGGTAACGGCTTCCAGTAACGGGGTAATCTAACGAATTACTTTTACGCCGTTACAACGCCGTTAACGTTACTGAACGTTAAATGTGGTGCGTTACATGCATTGATTGAATTCACTGTTATCAGAAAGAAACCCTGGCTTCATACGCAGCTGTAGTGAGGAGGTGGGTTAAAAACAAGGTGAGCGATTATGATTGGCTAAGGCGGTGTCATGTTTCATGGTAGCCAATCAGAGCCAGTGTTTTTACACGTGTGAGCACAGACACACACACAGACACAACCAGTACGGATTTGATGAAGCAGCAGAGATGGCGAGCGTGGAGCAGTCTGATGAAAAGTCTTAAAGTGTAACAACCCTGGATCAATCTGTCACTGAGAATGTTCATGTACATACTATTTAATTTAAATGTTCACCTGCACTACTCATCAATGTACTACTGCACTATTATCTTATTATTATATTTTATTTTATTATTATTATTATCTTATCTTGTTATTGTTATCTTGTTATTTAATTTAGTTTTGCACATATTAGTCAAACTACTGTTTCTATTTATGTTTATATATACTGTATATATATATATTTTTTTTTTTCAGGATTTAGTTTGTGTGTGCTGTACTACAACGCTGGACAACTTCTAACAGAGCTAAATCACCATGGTAACTTAGGCTGAACACTTAACCTGGTCTGGACCAGGTTAAGTTTTGGATAAAAGATCAGTTGTATTGGAAAATTAGCTGCCCAAATGGACATCCTATAGAGTTTTTGCCCCGACGTCACTGGGTTTTGTTTATGCTTCTATCTTGGATGGCATCATCATGTCAGCAGACCACAGTTCAAGTTGTGACTGTGATCATCTATCTATAAAGCAAAGAAGGTTTGCTGTGTGTGTGTGTGTGTGTGCGTGTGCGTGTGCGTGTGCAGCAAATGTCTCCGCGATGCGGTATGAGTTCGACCTGAAACTTTGCCAACGGATTCCAAACACCACAAGTGTGTGCATTCGTTATTTTGGAGTACTTTGGTATTGCAAAACGTTCAAAACGTTCATTTTAAGATTACAGCACTCTCGGTAATGAGCGCGGTATCGAGCGTGCAATGTCCGGTTCCGGGTCACCGGGTCATGACGTCACTGTGTCGCAGTTTGTTTGGATTTAAAAAAAGAAGGTTAATATTAAAAACTTTTTGTACTGCTAAAAGTTATTTAAGTTAATATTTCATGGTTAATTAAAATTATTCTTGTGATCCCAAACTTCCTTTAAATCACGGGTGATGGACTTGACTTCCTCTTCTGTCTCCATCACTGTGGGCAGCGGCTGTGCTTTATCACAAACTATCTGGTTGGTACCCAATGAAGATTGTCCCAAAAGAAATCAACATAATAGACTGTAGTTGTTTAAGGAGACCAGCAGGGGGCTCTAGACATGCCACCTTGTGCCAGAGACAACAGATTATTGATAATTAGGACCCTTCCTCTGTATGACATTTGTGGTAACAACCACCTCCATTTCTCTAACCTGCCCTTCACCTTTTCTACCACCCCCTCTCGGATCTAAACCTAACCTTCACTCTTTGCCCAGTTTAGTTTATTTATTTCAGTTTGAATTTTTATCATTAAAATAATATCATCAGCATAGGCTGAAACAACAAAAGCTCTCTGACAGTGTGGTAGCACCAGCCCCTGAATTGAGGAGCCCAACTTACAAAGCAAGGGTTCAATAGAGATGGCATATAACATGCCTGAAAGAGCACACCCCTGCTTTATTACTGTTTGAATTCTCAATGGAGCACTTAATCCTCCATTCATTTTCAGTACACTCTCAATGTCCTGGTACAACGCTTTCACCATAGCTATGAAACCAGGGTTGAGGCCAAAAGCCCCCAAAGTTTTCCAAAGATAGAGGTGCTCAACCCAATCAAAAGCTTTTTCTTGATCCAAAGAAATGAGACCAGAATGTGCCCAATAAACTAGAGATGTCCAAAACATCCTGAATTATTAACACATTGTCATGAATAGACCTGCCAGGCACACAGTAGGTCTGGTCCTGATGCACGATCTGTTCCATGACTTCTTTTATTCCGTTGGCCAGCGCTTTGGAGAAGATCTTATCATCAGTGCAGAGCAGTGAGACAGGACGCCAGTTTTTTTTTATCTCAACTCAACTTTATTTATAGAGCCCTTTAAGGAGTAAACAGACTCATTACCTTCCGAGTGTTCAGAAAAGAACTGCACAGCTCGTCTCCTGATGGCTCTATCTTCCATTAGCTCCAGTCCCGCTGCTGATCTCAGAACATGGATGTACCTGCTCTGCCCATTCTTTTTTTCCAGCCCAAAGAAAAATTTGGATGGAGCATCCATCTGAGTTGCACTCTAAAACCTGGATCTGACCAGAGCTCCCTGGGCTCTGGTTCCCAGTAGGTCTGTAAGAGCTGACTTTTTGGCTTTTAGGACTTCAATATGTGCTTGTTTTCCTGTGGACTCTAGCAAAGTTTGGAGTTCCACAATTTCAGCCTGTAGAGCTTTCATGGATCTTGTGATGTCCGTGTGGCATTGAGAGTGTACTGCTCACAGAACGTTTGAATTTCGGCTTTACCTCAATCCCACCACTGTTTATAAGACTTAAAATCTTTCCATACATACATATCTAAAACTCTCTACAATGTTTTTAACAAGTAACAAAGATGTGTTAAAGTACCATGAATTGCTTTTAGTTTTAAAATTGTTCATAAAAATATTACAAAAAACAAGAGAGTTGTCAGTAAAAGGGGCAGGTACAATAAAACTATCCTTAAACACATTCATCTGATACTTGAAGGTATAAAACCGATCAAGTCTGGCTAAAGAAATAAAACCATCTCTGCTATGACTCCACGTTTATTTTGTTTCTCCTCCACACGTCTACAAGCTCATGATTTTAATTACCTGGTTTAACAGTAGGATGATGTTCAATATGATTCTTATTCATAGAGTCCTCCGCAGTACAATTAAAATCACCTCCTGAAATCAAAAAAGTCTCGTTAGTAACACTTTTAATAATGAGTTAATCTCACTCAAGAACAGCAGTCTGTGGGAGCATAGACATTTACCAAAAACAGCTCACACTGCTCAAAAATAGAGTGATCTACCTCATCATCATCATCATCATCATCATCATCATCACCATCATCATCATCATCATCACCATCATCATCATCACCACCATCAGCAGTACCTTTAGGCAAGGCAAGGCAAGGCAAATTTATTTATATAGCGCATTTCATACTCAAGGCAACTCAATGTGCTTTACATGATAAAACATTCAATTGTTTAAAATCAATAAGAACATTTAAAATCATCAGTAAAATCAATTAAGATCATCAGTAAAATCATCATGACATCAACAACATGACAAAAAATCTCTCTCTCAATCATATGCAGTAGAGAAAAAAAGTGCCTTTAACTTTGATTTAAAAATGTTCACATTAGATACTGACTTCAGCTCCGCTGGCAGTTTGTTCCACTTCTTTGCAGCATAACAACTAAAAGCAGCATCACCATGTTTACTGTGAACTCTGGGCTCCACTATCTGATCTGTGTCCATAGATCTGAGAGACCTGCTGGGTTCATACCTGACTAACATGTCACTGATGTATTCTGGACCAAACCCATTCACAGATTTATACACCAGCAGCAGAACTTTAAAGTCTATTCTGAGGCTGACTGGGAGCCAGTGTAAAGACTTTAAAACTGGAGTAATGTGCTCTGACCTCTTTGTTCTGGTTAAGACCCGAGCTGCAGCGTTCTGAACCAGCTGTAGCTGTTTGATGCTCTTTTGGGGGATTCCTGTCAGAAGACCATTACAATAGTCCAGTCTGCTGGAGATAAAAGCATGGACCAGTTTCTCCTGGTCTTTCTGAGCCATTAAACCTTTCACTCTGGAGATGTTCTTTAGGTGGTAGAAGGCTGTTTTTGTGATAAATTTGATCTGACTGCTGAATGTAAGATCTGAGTCAATCAGAACAACAAGGTTTTTGACTTGGTCTTTATCTTCTAAAGATCCAGACTCAAGATACTTGCTGACAGCAGTCCTCTTTTCCTTGTTACCAAAGACAATCACCTCCGTCTTGTCATGGTTTAGTTGAAGGAAGTTTTCACTCATCCAGCAGTTTACTTTTTCTAAACAGTCACACAACACCTCAATGGGACCATAGTCATCTGGGTTCAGTGATAGATATAGTTGTGTGTCATCTGCATAGCTCTGATAATCAACCTTACAGTTCTGTAAAATTTGTCCTAAAGGAAGCATGTAAAGGTTAAACAGAAGGGGTCCAAGAACAGATCCCTGAGGAACCCCACAGGACATTGGTAATCTGTCAGATTCAAAGTTTCCAATGCTTACAAAATAGCTTCGCTCCTCCAAGTATGACTTAAACCATTGCATTACTTTTCCATTTAGTCCAACCCATGTTTGCAATCTGTGCAACAAAATTGTATGATCTACAGTGTCAAATGCAGCACTTAGATCCAACAGAATGAGAACAGATACTTTTCCTGAATCAGTGTTCAACCTTATGTCATTGATCACTTTGATAAGAGCAGTTTCAGTGCTGTGATGAGAACGAAAACCTGACTGAAATTTATCAAATATTTTGTTGAATGTTAAGAATTGACTCAGTTGGTTGAAGACCACCTTCTCAATGATCTTGGCCATGAATGGAAGGTTGCTGATTGGTCTATAGTTAGCCAGTATAGAGGCATCCAGTGTTCTAGTTAGCTCCATCCTAACTCCTGGTAAAACAGCCTTTCCCTCGACTTCTTATCAGATCTCTGACTGTTTCAACACTATTTTTTTTTTTTTTATCAGGGAAGTAGTTTTCAATTTTAACTCCCCACATGTTTTTTTGTTTTCTTAATTAATTTTTTACATTTTTTTCAATACTGTAGTCTTTTTTGTTTCTTTGTCTTTGAGAAAAGCAGATGTCTCACTATCAGTTAGATGAGAAAAAAACTTCATCAGCACTGAACTCCGACCCTTCAGATTCCTTGTGTTCCCTTCCTGATTTCACTTTTGCTTTCTTACTTGTTTTAAAACAAGTTTTACTCATTTCCTGCTAAACATAGTCATTATTTTTCTCTTCCTGCATCCCCTCCTCTGCAGTATCAGCGCTCCCCTCTAGGGACGCTGTGGCCTCTGTTTCTATCATCTCCTCTACTCACACATACGTCCTTCATCTGCACCATTCTGTATTTACCATCTACACCATTCTCTTTTCCAACCTGTGACTGTTTCTCTCCCTGCCTTTCATCAACACACTTCTGTGTTTCTTTAACTGTTTTTTATCTCCTCTTCATAGACTTTTCTACGCTTGTTTGCCTGTTTTACCTGCATCGCTCCCACTCTGTATCTGTTCTCCATTCTTTAATTGTTCTCCTACCTTTCCGTTATTCCCGTCATTCTGCACTCTCCCACCTGCCCTCCTCTCCTTCTCAGTACTTTCACTTTGTTCATCTACTTGTCTGCGCTGTCCCTGCACCTCCTCCCCCATCAGCCCTTGGGTGATCTCCTCACCACTCCTTCCTCACCCACCGGTCTGTTTATCAGCTGACCTGCCGCCCTCACCAAAATCTGGACATGCCCTGACCAGGCGCCCCTCTTTCTTACAGTGGAGACATTTCATGTTTTCGGACGCAACGTGAATAACAATCAAAATCATCCAATCTCAAACTTTACACAAGACTAAGGTCCTCATTTCTTTAGTTCAAAATCCTGTACACTTGTTGTCTCACGTCTCTAAAGTCACTTTTCCAGTGGTGGCACTGGTGCGACTAACTTTCTTTTTGGTCGCATCAGCACAGAATTTGGTCGCACCCCCTTTTTTTTTCAAGCCATGCGTGCTGATAAATAGTTGACTTAACAGTAGTTTAACTAACTTAACATCTGCATTGTTTCACCCGATTCAATTAAATTCAAAGGGTCCAGCTCTGATAGTGGGGTCTCCGAACCCTCGTCCCCTGGTCAGGGGTCTGCAACCTTTACTCTACAAGGAACCATTTAACCTCATCTCACCTGGATTAAAGTCCTCCTGGAGCCACAAATACCTTCTCTATGAAGACAATACAGTATTAAATTATATAGAATAATGTTTGATTTCATTTGATTTGATTTATATTGATCATGTAAATGGAAACTTATAAACAGTTTGAAATAAAATAAAATAAATTAACATCAATGAATAAAACAGTATCTTTCATCTTCAAATTCTTATACATCTCAGTTTAAATGAACACAATGTTATATAAAGAAGATTTTTATTTAATTTGAAAGGCTACAAAAAGTAACTTGAATATGATAACACATGATCATGTAATCAACACATGCTAATAACTCATTTCTTACCACACATGCATATTTAACCTGTACATTGGTGAAGTAGGAATGTACTGAGTCATTGCACAATGTGATTTATTTTAGGTTAACAAATTGTTATGTCTTGATTTTATTTGTCATTAATCATTATTAGCCTCTGTAAAAAAAAAAAAAAACTATTTATTTCAATAGTTTTTTTAAAGCTATAGGGAGCCATTGCATAAGAGTCAAAGGGCCAAATTAGGCTCCAGAGCCGCAGGTTGCAGACCCCTGAACTGAGAGACCCACAGCTGAACATCTGTCCTGGCATCATCGTCCATCAGTTCTGTCCCCTTCATGATGACTCTGATGAGGTCCTCCTTTTTGGTGTGGAATCGTGTATGCGCTGCGCGTGTACGCTCTCCACTCGGCGCCCCACATGCACTCCGTCACTATGCCCGGTGAGCTCAGCGAGCCCTCCCACCCCACCATCCCCCCAATCGCCCGCCCCACGTCCAGATGCCTGTCCCCAGTGTTGGTGATGCAGCAGTGTGTGACATGGCGCGTGTACACTGAAAGAAATTACTTTTGGGTGTACTAAATTTTATTGTGTAAAACTACATAATTCCTACTTTGTAAAATTAGGTCTCAGTGTTTACTAACTTTTGTCATTTAAAATTGTGTACTAATATGTGATTTAATTATTTAAAATAATGAATTGTATAGGAACTGTAACAATTACTGTAATTTTAGTATTAATCTGTTTTTTTTAATTATTGTAATTATTATGAAAACCCGAGTAAAATTTACTCCAAAAAGATCAGAGCTCAAGTTTGAATTGGCACATGCGCAGTGGGACCCTTACAACCCGGGATTCAGTCTGGTAGTCGGTTAGGACGGACTCTTTAACCAAAGGCGAATTCAGTCAAAGGAGCTGTTCCAGGACTCCAATGTGCAAACATGTAAAGGCTAAGGTAAGTAACTACTTTTCATTTCTGTTTTTCGTACAACAATATACATATTTTTTGTTTCAGTATATTATCGCAGACGAGGACGTTAAGAAAACAAGGCACCTGTTTGCGATGCTAGCGCCACAAGCATGGCCACACAAGCCCCTCTACTAAAAAGTTGGAGCTGTATTTTCGCAATTTTATTTAATTTTTTACTTCTCGCTACAGGAAAGAACCGAATGCAAACCACTGAAAACAATTAACGCAAAATCCAAATCCATACATTTTCAGCAAGTGTCGCAACTGTTACGGTCAATACTACAGATCCCATCATGCTTTGCCTTGGCACGTCACGTGTGCTCGTCAACCAAAACAACGATGGCGGGTGTGTTGAGACTTTACGGGAATGCCTGTTCTTTCGACTGCAAAGAGCTTGTTCTCGTTTCTAAAACTTATCTCTGGGCTGTGAACAGAGGACCGCGCACTCCCGTTAAGCCCCCCGTGCCCCGGTATGTTAGATTTGGAGCTCGTTCTGGATATCATGCTTTTCATTACAGTCTCACTTTCTCACGATGCAAAACAAAATAACCACTTATGTAAATGCGACTGATACTTATGATTATTACTTATGCTTAACAAATATTAATGGCACGTCTTGTCTTATTATATATACAGGTAAAAGCCAGTAAATTAGAATATTTAGAAAAACTTGATTTATTTCAGTAATTGCATTCAAAAGGTGTAACTTGTACATTATATTTATTCATTGCACACAGACTGATGCATTCAAATGTTTATTTCATTTAATTTTGATGATTTGAAGTGGCAACAAATGAAAATCCAAAATTCCGTGTGTCACAAAATTAGAATATTGTGTTAGGGTTAAATTTTGAAGATACCTGGTGCCACAAACTAATCAGCTGATTAACTCAAAACACCTGCAAAGGGCTTTAAATGGTCTCTCAGTCCAGTTCTGAAGCCTACACAAACATGGGGAAGACTTCAGATTTGACAGCTGTCCAAAAGGCGACCATCGACACATTGCACAAGGAGGGAAAGACACAAAAGGTTATTGCTGAAGAGGCTGGCTGTTCTCAGAGCTCTGTGTCCAAACACATTAATGGAGAGGCAAAGGGAAGGAACAACTGTGGTCAGAAAAAGTGTACAAGCAATAGGGATCACCGCGCCCTGGTCAGGATTGTGAAAAAAAACCCATTCTGGCTTGGCCTCTGGAGGGGGCCCTGGCTTTAAAGAACTGAAGCTCGTGGCGCGGGCGGCATCAGCATCTGGGGCGCCCGGGGGGGCTGGGTTGGGGTGCCTGGGGACTGGCGGGGGGACTCCCAGCGGCCCCCTGGTGCCTTATGCGGCTTGGGGTGTGGTCGTTCGCCCTGGGCGGGCTGCTCCTGGTGCTGCATCCATTCCGGGTCCTCCTGGCCTGGGGTCGGGTCCTTGCTGGCTCTGGGCTCACCGGCGGGTGCCCGCCGGCTGCCTGTTCGGCGTGGCTCTGGTCGTCTGCTGGGCGTGGGCTTTGGCTCCTCCGCTGGGGTCTCGGGCGGGGGGCTCTCTGGGCCCTCCCCTCGGGGGGCTGGGCGCGGGGGTGTGGGTGGTGGTGGGGGGGTGGGGGGCTGGGGGGCCGGGGGGTTGGGGGTTGGAGTCGGTGGCGTGGTGCGCTTGGTCCTTGGCTCCTTGGGGGCTTTTCGGGTGTGTATGGGGGGGGCAATGGCAGCCTCTCGGCTTGGGACCTTGGGGGCGTTCGGGGGGCTGCTTGGCCGTGGGGTGGTCGCCGGGGGCCCCTAGATCTCTCGCTCTTTCTGCTGGCCCGACTGCTTCTTCGGGCCCGGGGGCGGCTCATGGGTTTTGCAGTAGCGGCTCTTGGAATCACATTTGTCATGGACGCACTGGCCTCGGGCTGTGGGATAACACTCATACTGGGCTCAACCATAGACACGTTGTTCCCAAATACCTGTTTTATGTAACTTCCACTCACTTCCTCCTCTGCTCACAGCCACCACCATTATTCCTAAGCCGCACACTGGTCACCAGACTGGCTTGATAACACAACAATAAGCACAATATACACAACCACAATTTCACATCACATCACTTGAAACTTATTGATTATTCCCCACCCATTCGTTTTCCTATCTTGTATCCCTCCTCCCTGTTAACTCCCCCCCCCCCACCCCCCTCACCCTGGTGTAACACTGCCCTCTCTCTTTTACATCCTCCCTTTAATAAAGTATTTACCCTTCCCTAGGGAGGGCTGGTGATGGTCACAATTATGCAATGAAATAAACTCATTTATTTAATTGCAATAATAAAATATGCATTGCTGTTAAAAGATTGCACTTCTTGTAGTGTTAACCTTCAACAGCATGTGCAAACAAGGTGAAGTAAAAAAAAAAAAAAAAAAAAAAAAAAAAAAAAAAGAAAAAAAAAAAAAAAAAAAAAAAAAAAAAACCCATTCAAGAATGTGGGGGAGATTCACAAGGAGTGGACAGCTGCTGGAGTCAGTGCTTCAAGATCCACCACCAAGAGACGCTTGAAAGACATGGGTTTCAACTGCCGCATACCTCGTGTCAAGCCACTGTTGACCAAGAAACAGCGCGAAATGCGTCTCACCTGGGCTAAGGAAAAAAAGAGCTGGACTGCTGCTGAGTGGTCCAAAGTCATGTTTTCTGACGAAAGCAAATTTTGCATTTCCTTTGGAAATCGAGGTCCCAGAGTCTGGAGGAGGACAGGAGAGGCACAGGATCCACGTTGCCTGAAGTCTAGTGTAAAGTTTCCACCATCAGTGATGGTTTGGGGTGCCATGTCATCTGCTGGTGTCGGTCCACTCTGTTTCCTGAGATCCAGGGTCAACGCAGCCGTATACCAGCAAGTTTTAGAGCACTTCATGCTTCCTGCTGCTGACCTGCTCTATGGAGATGGAGATTTCAAGTTCCAACAGGACTTGGCGCCTGCACACAGCGCAAAATCTACCCGTGCCTGGTTTACGGACCATGGTATTTCTGTTCTAAATTGGCCAGCCAACTCCCCTGACCTTAGCCCCATAGAAAATCTGTGGGGTATTGTGAAAAGGAAGATGCAGAATGCCAGACCCAAAAACGCAGAAGAGTTGAAGGCCACTATCAGGGCAACCTGGGCTCTCATAACACCCGAGCAGTGCCAGAAACTCATGGACTCCATGCCACGCCGCATTAACGCAGTAATTGAGGCAAAAGGAGCTCCAACCAAGTATTGAGTATTGTACATGCTCATATTTTTCATTTTCATACTTTTCAGTTGGCCAACATTTCTAAAAATCCCTTTTTTGTATCAGCCTTAAGTAATATTCTAATTTTGTGACACACGGAATTTTGGATTTTCATTTGTTGCCACTTCAAATCATCAAAATTAAATGAAATAAACATTTGAATGCATCAGTCTGTGTGCAATGAATGAATATAATGTACAAGTTACACCTTTTGAATGCAATTACTGAAATAAATCAAGTTTTTCTAAATATTCTAATTTACTGGCTTTTACCTGTATTACTTTTTTATATAAGAGTTGGCTTTTTTGAAGCAGTGAAACCTCTCTCTGTTCATCACCACTAATACATTCTAAAACCCCTATACTGTTTATCAGCTAATTCACGCAATCACAACAACGTGATGTTAGTCATTTTGAGTCATTTTCTAAAACCTGTCTTGCAGAAAAGTCCTGAAACTGAAATCCCTCAGATTCATTTGGAACTTTCACTCAGGTAAACATTTAACTATAAACATTTATTGTTTACCAGCTAAATGCATTGATTAAATAAGTTTTCTTTTTGTATTTTTGTCCTACAGTGACCCATATTTCTCAAAAGACAAACGGCAGGCAGCATAAACCCTTCAAGCACCAGCCGGTATGTTTGATTTGGAATCTGTGTACCAAAATTCCATCAGTGCATGGTTATTACCTGTTAACTATACTGTTACAACAGTTTGGTCACACAATCACAGCAAAGATGATGTCATTAGTAATTTTGAAATGACCTAAAATGTGTCTTTTAGAAAAGGGGAGAGTAAAGTAATCCTAACTGAGACCACTAAGATACTACACACTTTCAGTCTGGTAAACATTTAACTGTAAACATTATTTATTGTTTGCTAACTAAATTAATTAATTTAATTCCTCATTTCTTTCTTTTGTAATTTTGTCTTTCAGGGGAGCCATACATTGAAGTCTAGGGAGAGCAGATGTCACAAAGGAGATCCAGTAGGGAAGAAGGGTGGTGCTATTGGAGCAAAACTGAGACCTGTCTTGGACAACCTGAGACAGGTGTGTTTACTTGGTCACAATTGAACCTGTCTTGAGCTTGTGCTGAGTGCATTAAATATTTTTTCTTTACTATTAATAAATTCCTGTCTGACTGTTTACAGGACCAAACTGTTGAGATGAGACGTGGAGATGTGATTCGTGGATTAATGCTCTACCTTGGTGAAAAAGAGGAAGACCTCTTTCTAGATTGCCAGGTAAAATACTTGAAATTTGTATGATTGCATTTATGATTATTAAATTAGTAATCATTCTGTTACAGACAAAACATACTCAAGTTTATTATTTATTTTAGTTCACTGTAATATAGCTAGGGCATATCATTTTTTACTTTAAACTTGTACGCTGTTGAGTATGTGTTGAAGTAACTATTGCTCTCTTTTATTTATCTAGGTGGACAACTTGGAGGATGTTTGTCAGCACAACATGAAGATCGCTGTTGTTCGTGCTTCCTATGCTGAAGAGCCTGTGGATGTTTCCATTGTTCTTGATGGCAAGGAGATTCTGACTGGATGTGGAAATGCTGCAAAGGCATGTACACTGCTAATGGGTCTCATTTATTCCCTGAATCTTGTTTATCCTCCAACACTGCGTTACACTTTTGAAGTGTTCCAGAAACTTTTCTTAGATTTAGATGCAATAAAGCTATCCCCCAAAGTACAAAGCCTGAAAATGAAGTTGCTGTCCAAAACTTAAAATATGACATTTTGTTCAGCTTAAGCGACTTGTCATGCCATTGCCGTTATAGCATTTTTATGCTAGCAAGCAGTTTTGTTATGGTGAAACACCTGCACATTTTTCAAAGTGGTTTTATTCTTGGATTTCATTTGTAAGCCATTATGTTTTGGAAGTCACTTTTTCATGCAGACTTTAGACAAATTTTTGGTTCTTTGTCTAGTTTAGTTTGTGTCTACTGCAATGCCAAATACTCTACTGCAATCATTTGTTGCCCTAAATACGAAACTGTTCATGAATGTTAATACAGCTGTAAACGCATGCAGCCATTTCTCACAGCTGTGCCTTCAGAAAACACATTGTGTTTGTTTGTAATAACAATAATTGTCGATTCATTGTTCTTTTAAGTGTAAAACTTGGACAAAAAAGGTTGTCAATAAACAAAAAAGTTGTTGATAAATATTGGCATTTTTGTATTATTGATTTTTCATATTAATTCAATAAAATTTAACATGTTGTAGTTATTACTCAAATTTAGTGCTTAATATTTATTTTTGTAATAAGAATAAATAAACTGATGCAACAGATAAAATATAAATAACATTTAATAAAGTAATCCATTATTGTATATGATCAGCACACATAAAAGTTACTCAGTATTTCTATGACACACACAGAAATATCCAAAAAATCACATACACCTTACTTCATTATTTCACATAACCAAGTGTAATAAAACTGATTTAGTAGGGTAAGATTTATTTACAAATACCATTTAGGTTTTACTTGATAAAGGCAAGAGAGTTTTACTTGATTTAGAGTAGTAAAATTTCATTCAAATATCATCATGCAAATACTTACAAGTATTTTTCTAAGTAAATGTTAATAGTTATTTCTTTCAGTGTAGTGTCTATGTCGGACCCTGATTCACAGGAGGAAGACTCAGAGGATGAGGAAGTTTACTCCTTTTGGATTTTCACTAGAACTCGCACAGATGAGACCAGACAAAAATTTACTCGCACACACTGAAAAAATAGTCGCATATGTGACCAATTTACTCGCAGTCTCGAGCCCTGCGTCTGTGTGACACTACATGACTCATAACTGATAATTCAGATCCAGCTTTGTAGTAAAAGTACTTTGAGTTTTAGGAATCATTTTGTTTTGTTTTCATTGCCAATTTTCTGGTCATTGAATGTGTTTGTTTTGTATATTTTACTCTTTTTGTGATTATTTTAGTCATTTTTGTCTAATTTTAGTTTTGTCGTCATTTTCTGTGATTTTGGATTCATTTTTTTTGTTTATTTTTGGAGTCAGTGTGTGCATGTAAACCTGAGTAGGCATGGTGGGAGGTCGAGCCCAGTGATTCTTAAATGGGGGTACGTGTACCCCTAAGGCTACACGATGGCATTACAGGGGGTACATAGAGAGAGAGAGAGAGAGAGAGAGAGAGAGAGAGAGATACTGGAAAATTATTAAATGTGAGCATGAAAAATATGGGTTTTAAAATGTTTATTTTTAGTTAATAATGATATTCATAATAATGATTATAGAAATGATCTTGATTAGAAATTAACTGAAAATACAAGAATCATAAATGTTCCCACACCAGAATGGAGAAGACAGGAAATTATAAAAACTATAGAAATAAATATTTTCTGAAGCCACTAAATCAGTGTTTTTCAACCGTGGGGTCGTGGACACATGTGGGGTTGTCTGGAATTTAAATAGGGTTGCCTGTAATGTAGAGTAATTGATAAAAATGTATAATAACTATGTAAAAATATATTCTTTAAATTTAAAACAACATGTATTCTATAGTTTAACTTTCTCAAATATAAATCTATGTAAAATAAAATGCACTTTATATCTGAGCTGGTGCAACTTGTAACTAATCCAAGCTGCTCTGTATTTGTAACACAATAAAACAAACATGATCAAAAACTACTTAGAAGAAAAAAGTGTCTTTGGGGCCGCCTGAAAGTTTTTGATATCAAAATAGGGTCACGATGCAAAAAAGGTACAAAATACTGTTGAATTCCACTTCTTTACAAAATGATATTATTCAAAAATGTTATCACTATTACTGGTATTCTGAGGAAAATGTTGTCGTTGGAGAAAGTTGAGCCAAAAAAGTTTGAGAACCACTGGTCTCTAGCCTGTACTGTGTGCTAAGCTAACTTAAGCAAGTTTTGTGTCTCCATGGCGATAAACTGTATTTCCCTTTACCAAACACGTCAATATAAACTGTAATGATGGTAGTAGCCAGCATGTTTAAAATGTTAATCCAGGATAAATCCCCAAACATTCATGTGTAACATAATAGTTTTTTAGCAGACGTCGCACGTTGAACGTAGTCTGAGTTAAAAGGTCAAATCCACTGGATTTAATTTAGACAGAATGTATGAATGTGCTTTCCCACCAAATGCCTACTTTTGTAAATAATTTGTGGAATAGCCGTTAACCCCCGCCCTGCTCATAAAATGTTTTTATCCACAGATGGATTAACTTTATATGCACTCTGTGTCTCTTAAAATGCCCTTTTCTATGTGTCAACTGTGGCCAAATCCTTCCTTAAATGTAACAGCTATAGCTTTGTGTTGGGATTGCTGTGGTAATGCTAACGTTGCTTCCAGCAAATTAATGGAGGAAAAAAGAACAAAACAAGACTTTCCCAGAGGAGGCTAAAAATAACATTGATATGTTTAAATCAAGGGAAGAAAAAGGTTTCAATCACTTTTTTACCATTTTACCATAATATTTACCACTCGGACCAACAAGCTACATCCTTATTGGCTCTTTTAACGGTAATTTTATGGTCGCGTTAATCCTCAAGCCTGAGACAAGCATTGATACTGCCGTGCTGCCTGGCTTAGCAACTTTAGCCTAGCCAATAGTTCTCCGCGGTAGCGACGCTGCCACGTTGTCTGCTCTCGGGGCGGCGAATGCTGGCAGAAAAACCCGCTGCTTCCGGGGCCGCTTTTTCTTTTCGGCGTAGTTTTCCCCGGCCATCGGTCGTTACAGTGCCTCGGCTGTCGGCCACGTTTAGTTCGAGTAGTAACTTGTTATCATATATTATCATACATCTAAAACGTTGCGAGTTATTATGGCAAACCAGAGGTAAATCAACATAGTTAGCCATGTTTTCACAAACCGGTGCAGCTCTAATTCTCCTTTTGCACAATTTTTCATCAAGTTATGTTTGATATGCTTGATTTGAATATTTGTATTGTTCATATAGTTGGTTTAGTGTTTTGTTAATAAAAATATTTATACTGTATTTTTTATTTTATTTATATTGTACACTTTGTTTTGTTTAGAACTATTTATTTTCTGTTTTTCATTTATTTTGTTTGCCATATTGTTAACATTTTCAAAAATAAACAGTGACTTTTTATCTCACAATTATGACTTTCTTTCTCACAATTATTAATTTATTAACTCATGACTTGACTTTCTATCTCATAATTGACTTTCTTTTTTTTACAAATTTACTAACTCATTTTTATGACTTTTTATCACGTAATTACAATATTATGAATTTACTAACTCATGACTATGACTTTCTATGTCATTATTATGACTTTCTTTCTCATACTTATGGGGTTAGACATTTTCTTTCAGAGTGAAATTATGAGATCACACAGTAATACAATTGGTTAAGACACTCAATTAGGCAATAGTAGAAATTTAAAAGAATATTTTTGAGCATTTTGAGTGAAGTCATGAAGCTTGTGTAAAAAGAAGAGGCGCTGTCTTGCTTTCTTAACAATGATACTGGTATTAGAGCTCCAGTTCAAGTCGTGAGAAAGAATCACGCCCAATAATTTACAATAATCTGCACATCCCAATCATTGATAATAATACGTAAATGATTTCTGTTTTGACAAAAGTCAATAACAAGTTCACCAGTTTTTGATGTGTTCGAAAGCAAGTTGTTTTCTTTACTCCATTGAATGACTTTTTCTACCTCCTCGCAATAATGCGATTCATCTTTTGAGCTGATCAGTCCAATGATGGTTGTATTTAATAATCACATTGCTTTCATGAGATGCTACAAGGTCGTGAGTATACAGGGTGAACAACAGGGGGCTTCAAATACATCCCTGTGGGGAACCAGTGCTAGTACACAGCTCATCAGAAATATAACCATTAACTTTGACCCTTTGTGGTTGGCAAGTTAAACAATTAAAAATCCATTTACAAATGGCATCATCAAGTACAAGGTATTTGAGTTTATAAAAAAGCTTTGTTGGGACCATTGAGTTAAAAGCTTTATATATTCCCGTCCTGTGAACTAAGAGTTGTTTACCGATGAGGCTTCAAGGTTCAATGTTATTTTATTTTGTCTTTTGAGGTAAAGACCACATAAACACAATACAGTAGAATATAACATGTGCACCCAAACACATAAGAAGACAACAAACACCCAAATCACATCTGTCAGCCAGAACTGGTCCAACCCAGCAAATTGTTTTGTATTTTCACTTCTTCTTGAACATTCAGTTTTCTCATTTATGGAATTTCTTTTGATTTAGTCATGAAATTATTGGGAAAAAAAATAGATTTTGTTTTTAAAACATTAAAATAGCTTTTTGGGAATGTGTTCTGAAAAGATTTAATAATAATGAGAGAACTAACTGATAAGAAACTGTGTGATGTGTAAAACAAGAAAACTGACACATGACTGACAAGAGAACTGACTGATGGGAAAGAGGCGCTCACGAGAGATCTGACTGATAGGAGGAGATGTGTGGTGTGTTAAAACTCCCTCCCCCTTCATACGCATTAATTAAGTCATTTTTCGAGAGCAAAAGCGGCAATTTCAACATGTACCGTTTCAACAAACCATTTGTAAATTTGTCAATATTTCATTGAGTTAAGGGTATTTTTGTTGAAAGTGTCTATTTGTACGGTTGCCGTACGAACAACCCCCGGTGCTACTGGTACGGTTACCAAAGTACACGTACGTAGCATCTAAGGGTTAGGGTTAAGGGTTAGGTTAAAGGTTAAGTTTAGGTTAAGGGTTAGGTTTCGTCACGCGACCTAAACTGACCAATGACTGACCTATCACGTGACCTAAACTGGCCAAATAGGGGCGCTGCATAAGGATTGAATGTCGGCATATTGATTCGGCAATCGTACGGATAGCCACTGCCATTTTTGTTTAAGCTGATCACTTACCTTCCAACAGTTACCGTAGAGCGCATCAGAACAGTTGTCTGAGGTAAGATGGCCGCTGTTGAGCTACACTGGCGAATCCTGCTTGCTTCATCTAGTGTTTATATATATCTATGGTCTCTGGAATCTTTATTTTGGGCTGAAAAGGTTGAAAACCATAGACATTATATACATAGACGCCTCATGGACCTATTGGAGCTGACGATTCGCGCAGCCGGCATCTTGGACAGGTGTCTAATGCACCTGGCCTGCATTTATTTCTACTGAGGAACTCCCCTAATTTGGTTGAATGGGTGAACAGCCCGGTGTGCGTGTTGACGGCCTGATGTCATCGTCAACAAAGACTCTGATTGGCTTTGGTCATGCGAAACAGTTGCAGGAGTTCAATATTTTCAACTCGAGCAAATGTGCGAATATGAAAAAAAACGGCCAACGCTCTTGGCGCGCGGATCGGACTGCACCGCCGCACAGGAAAGATTTCGCATTTGAGACCCATTTATCAATTGACTTTGTAATCTGGTCGGACGAACATTTCGTGTCGCATCCGGTGTGAACGCAGCATAATTCCTAAACATGCAGAAAGAACTAATGGTAAAGAAAAATAAATATTTAGCAGTGTTATACTAACTTTTGTTTTCCATATGAATCATATCTCTGTTAGCATGTAGAGTAAAAATACACCTCTTTGCTCACTACAGAGCACTGAGG
This sequence comes from Gouania willdenowi, assembly GCF_900634775.1. Lineage (NCBI taxonomy): Eukaryota > Metazoa > Chordata > Actinopteri > Blenniiformes > Gobiesocidae > Gouania > Gouania willdenowi. Next base: position 3,217,798 of record NC_041044.1, read on the forward strand.
AATTAGTCTTCTCAAGACTGGGAAACCTTCAAAATATGAAGAAGAAAAAAACAGCAAGAGACAATAGAGAGTATGATTTCCTGCTCTTATACATGTAAATAACATTAGTTACGATGACATAACATTATATAAATGGTAAATAAACCAAAAGTATTGTTCAATCTTACTTGTGAAAGGTAATCCCACGGGATCTGGTTTGTATAGAAGCCCGTTTCTGCCACTAAAAAAAATAAAAAATCACCAAGGAAAGTCATAATTATGAGTTAGAAAGTCATATTTATGAGAAAGAAAGTCATAATTGTGAGTTAGTAAAGTCATAATTATGAGAAAGAAAGTCATAATTATGAGAAAGAAAGTCATAACTATGAGATAGTTAGTCATAATTATGAGTTAGTAAAGTCATAATTATGAGATAGAAACATTTTTGGTCCATCCATCTGTACCCATGGCACTGACCAGAAATCTCCATTTGTTGTTTAATAAACTGAGCTACTTCAGCCACATCAGTTTTATCCTTTCGACGCCAGAACCTCTTTTTGCTTAGTATCTTTTCAAGGTTGCGTTTACTCAGTATATTTCTATGTGAATTTACAAGCAAACAAAGTATTTCATCATTTGTGAAGCCCCGTCTAAAGTAGTCTTCGATAGTCTTATCAGCCATCTCTCAGTGTCAGCTCACCACATAAACAAGCTGCTGTAAATATGTTCTTTCTCATAATTATGAACTTTCTAACTCATTATTATGACTTTTTATCACATAATTATGACTTTCTATCTCATAATTATGAGTTTGTTTCCCATAATTATGACTTTCCTTGTTGATTTTTATTTTTTTTTTAGTGGCGGAAACAGGCTTCCATTGGTTTGAATACTGTTATTGCAATTAAAAGCTGTACAAAACACCGGCATAATTGTTCAGTGCTAGCGTAGAGTGAAGAGACCTCTCCAATTTGGCGGCAACATTTCATGTGGTCCAGCACGTCATGAGGCGCTACGTAATGTCTATGTTGAGAACCACTGGTTTGTCAGAGACCAGAACAAGCCCCACCCACCTTCCTACCTACCACTCTCTGATTGGACCGTCTCCCGTCTGCCAGGCTGGTATCAAGATAGGTTGCAGTGCAGTGGTAGTAGTTGCTGTTGTCATATGTCAGGCGGTCAGAGAGCAGCTAGCAGCAGGTAAGATACCGACCGTCTGTGTCTGTGACTGGATTAGAAGATTAGCTTCAACACACACAGCTAATATAATACACTCACCAACACATTTTAATGCTCAAAATGTTTAACCAAAGCAGGGTTTGTGTGCCTTGTTTTAACTCCAAATGTTAGCGTTGATAAAATAAAAGTCCTGCCTATCATCACACTTGTTATACATGGAACAGCGACAATTATAAACACGTTTATTGACAATTAAAACGCTTTTTTCCTGCTGGTAATAACAAACAAAGAGATAAATCATCAGTGTTTCTTTAAAAAAGCAGACATTTTACTGATCATTAACACTAGAAGTCCCACAGAGGGGTCAAATGAACTTTTTAACTATAAAACCCAGAGAGGGGTCATTCGACCCAAAGGATTTGAGCTAACGGCTGTCCTCAGCTGCTTTTGTTATGTCAATGAGGCAGTAAGTGTCGCACCACACGAGGGGCCCTGCATCCTGGGTTCAGGAAGAATTTCAGTTAATATATAGTTATATACAGTTGCATTGATATTTTAAGTCTTTTTTTTTTTTTTTTATATGTGTTAATGGACTATGTAAGAAATATATATTTAAAATTCTCATAAGGTGGAGGCTTTAACCCTCTATGACACAGCAACCTTTTTTCCTGATTTTGTCATTTTTTGTATAACATCTACAATTTTTCTGGTTACTTTTTTTTATTTTTAAATGCCAACTATCCAACACAAGCTTCATTCAAAAAGAACACAAACATTATTTATTTTTAATGACTGTGTGGTGGAAGCAGTCAGCTATTTATTCCCCACAGCACAAAAGGCTGCATGAAAATAGGCTATTCCTATAGGTATGGAAATTATCCCAGCTCCTCCCTAACATTCCAGACTTCCATTGTTAGAGTCAGGCTCTCCCCCCTGCGGATTTCTCAGGTGATTCATTTACAAATGAATAGATGCAAATTGTAGCCATCAGAGTCGTCAGTTTGGTCCTAGAGTTCATTTGACCCTGCTCTGGGACTTCTGGGGGGATATAGAAATCCCTGGGACTTCTAGTGTTAATGTGATTGTTAAGGTGTTGAGCTTAATGGAGTACTTTGTGTGTGCACATAAACGACACTTTCATCGGGTCCGATCATCAACGTCCTCTCTCCGAGGATACTTTATTTTCTTCTTCTGAACACACAACTGCTGCGGTGTTAAACACTACACAGCATCACAGCGCCCCAAGGGGAGAACATGCGCTACAACATCCACCCTCTACAACACAGCCACACAGTAAGAGCGCAGATATATACAATCTTAACAGTGATAATGACAACATGGCACTTATAATGGTGATGCCATCAATAATTCATGTGTCATTGATTAAAGTGATCACCATGCTCACCTAAATCTAGACTAGTTTATGATTAAATCTGGTTTGGATTGTAGAGAAACATATTAAACGCAATTCCAAGAATATATTGTCAGAGCAGTGAGAGGACAGTTATTATACAGCACTTTAATTCCACAGCTACCATTATTATTACAGTGTTTTTCAACCGTGGTCGCCTGAAATGTTTCGTAATTGATAATTGAGAAGTACTGATTAAAATGATGTTTCATTGTATGTTTTTGAATTATTATTCTTCACTACACACACACACACACACAATCCCAAATAATTGTATTCTATTCTTTTACTTTCTCAAAAAAATAAATATATATATATATATATATATATATTTAAAGTAAAATGCTGTATAAAAATATCTGAGGTGGCGCATCTTGTCAGTTTGCGCTCTACTTTTTATTTGTAAAGTAGTATAACAAACAGTATAACAAACATGATCTTAAACTAATTCTAGAGAAAAAATGTCTCTGGGGTCACCAAAATTTTGTGATGTAATGAGTCCACAATGTGTAAAAGGTTGGGCACCGCAGCTTTACTATACTTAATATTGGATAGCAAGTGTAAAAATAAATTAATTAGGAACAAACAAGACTTTTTTTCTGTTCCTTTGAAAATACAGTATTTAATAATTTGTTGTTATTTGCGCATGTGTGTTCACGCCCACTCATGCATATGCATGAAGGCCCCAAAACAGCCTGTTTTTAGGAGTGGTCTGAAAGTGACTTTTCAGAGCCTAAAACTCCAGAAAACAGGCGAGTTTGTGAAAATAAACCTCAAATACTATGTTGTTGTGGTTCTTAGAACAATTGGAGATGGGTGAAAAATAGCATAATACTGGACCTTTAACCCTGAATTATATTTCTGGTCAGACATCATTTGAAATAAAATTATTGAGATTTATATCGTATATGTATCTATTTGGAGGAAAAATATTGAGATATGAGTTTTGATCCATATCACCCAGCTCTACCTCTGATCTTTTGTTTAATTTCTGATTGTCAATGTTGTGTTTTGGTGAGTTTTTATATATTTGGTTAAAACATTGTGCTGACCTAATAGTTCACTCCCCCTCCCATCCTTGTCTCTCTGTTTTTCAGGTCATGATGCAGAACCTGTGGGACACCGTGTCCAACAACCCTTACAGGGTCCGAGACGTGCCGCTGTCTGACTACGAAGGAGGAGGCAAAGTCAAGGTCAGAGAGGAGAACCGCGTGGTGCTGTACAAGAACAGCCAGTGTCAGTCATGGGACTGTCTACTCATGTGTCCCAACACCCCAACAATGACCCCCAGGTCAGTAGTGGAGACATGAACTGATCAGTTGGAGAAGTAGAGCTCAAACTAATGCACACTGTTGGTACTCAGAATGTAAAAATGATTTCTAAAGGCTTCATTTAGACGGATAATGATAGAGGATCAGATTAAAGTGAAACTGTCACAGTCCACAGTCCTTCTTCATTGATAATTCATCATGTAACCAGTTAAAAGTGGACTGACCCGAGCTGCTGAATCAACAGAATTCCTCAAAAACTGATTACTTGCTTGACTTAAAGGGATCTTTCACTGTTTTTACAAATGTGGCCTAAATTTTTTAATTGTACTGATAAGAAGATCTACTGTATGTCTAACAAAATGCATTATTATCCACCATATTCATTTTTGATTAATTTTTAAAAATGGGACTACTTTACAGTTTTAGAGCGTGTGTTCCTCCATGTTGAAATCACGTGATTGATGATGTCACACGGCCCCACTGCCTGTAAACATCCCATTGTTTTCTATTGGAGTGAAACATTCAGTCTGATTTTGACATCAGTCAAAATAACAACTTGTGCTGCTTTTGGTGGCTCTAAAAAAAACATGAAAAGTTAAAGATGTTGATGTAAACCTCTTGTTTACCAAAATAGGATAAAAACAGTTTTAACCCAGAAACAGATTTGTGACCGCAGGGGGCGACAGTTCCAACTAGTGTTGTCAAAAGACTCGATACTGAATAAAGTATCGATACAAAAAAGTGAGTGTCGGATACGATACTAACAGCGCCGTGTTCATCGCTATATATTAATGGTTCATCTCCTCGCCTGTTTCAACAACCTTATTCGCTGCTGCAGACGCAAACAGATACACGTGCAGCCCTTCCGCTAGTGTTATGTTCAAGACCACACCATCCGAGACCAAGACTTGCCCGAGACCAGAATGCACCGAGACCAAGACAAGACCAAGACTTTCGGGAGCCGAGACCAAGTCAAGACCAAGACCGAGACAAGCCGAGACCGAGACCAAGACCAAGACCATAAACATTATTTTTATCAATTTAAAAAAAATCTATAAATAAATAAAATTATGACAAGGTTCGACAGTTAAAAAACATTCTCGCTTTAATTTTAGTTTATTTTAAATACATTTGATGGACAAAAAACGTGCCTGGAAAAAAATTAACTAAAATATTAAAACTACTACTGCTACTGATAAATTCACAATTATTCTACATATTTGAAAACAAGATTTTTATGTCAGCTGAATGTACAGCAAGTGTTTAAAAGCATTTCTGCCAAGAATGATTCTGATTCTTTGAGTTGTGCAGGTCAACAGGTCACAGATTTCACAAGATCATTTTTTAGTTTGAAAAAGCCTTTAACAGGTTATTGTTATTAATTCACATAGTTGATATAGTTTAATTTGGTTGCTGTAATATTTAATTAACAAAGGTTTCCAACTGTAACTGTAAAAGTGAAACTTTCTGAAATAAAACTACAAACAAGTTGTCAGCAGTGTAAAAAACATAGAGCTACAGGTAGATGTGAAACTAAATAAAACAAACTCAAACCCTGGAAAAGTCATGTGACAAATCAACCAATTGTTCTTGTTGAGAATTATTATTATTCTGGATACAGTGGAAACAGAAACTATAAAAAATAATTATATTGTGAACCTGTTTATATTGTGGGGAACATATTATATACATAAATGTAATTGGAGGCTAAAGCCACAAAAAAAAACACCACTTTAAAAATAAAATAGACTAACATAAGACCTCTTTACAGTTATTTGAGTCATTCTATGCTCGTGCAACTCTGCGGCGATGACGCTCTGGTGACGACATAATCCAAGATGGCGGCGGCCCGGACTACAGCCGACATTATGTAATAAAGTCTTAAAAGACATGGATATAATGAAAAGAGTGGATGGACAGAGGCATAAACATTTTCACACGGACACACACACACTTATTAAACACACACGGACCTCAGTAAACACGGTAAACGGAACAGGCTTCACCAACCGGCTGGCACTAGGACCCAGAAGCAGAGTAAGTGCGTCCCCTATCCAGCATTCACAGGCTGTAATATCATCAGTTTATCATTTTACCAGTTATTAGAGCTACTGTCTTTACCAGGGAGATAATATTTATTACTGGTGATTGTTTTCTGGAGTTTTACTGGGATTTTTACCGGTGATTAGTTCATTTGTCCCTTGCGCTCCGCGGTCCAAACTGACACCGTAGTCACACACGTCACATTAAGGAAGGTTGTGGTCATTATACAGGGTGGATTAAATAATGAATAAAATATTGTTTTATCCCGTTCTTCTCCGTGTTATCACATTATAAAAAAGTTTAAAAATAGCAGTAATTAGTGCTGGTCTCGAACGGTCTTGACGGAAAATCCCGAGTCCGAGACAAGACCAAGTCAAAATGCTTCAGAGTCCGAGACAAGACCAAGACCTTTAAAATTTGGTCTCGAGACCAAGACCGGTCTTGACCACCACAACACTACCTTCCGCTCAGCTGCAGCTTAACACACTACTAGGGCCCTATAAAATCTGCGCTGACGGAATCGACCAATGAAAACGGTTAAATGCGGAAATGGACAGAATCAACATGAAACACCGTCATCGTGAGGCAAGGAATGTTTTTTATGCGGAAATGTTCTGGGGAGCGCTCATTAGGTGCACCACCCTCCACTCTCTTGTCCTGGCTGCATTAAACAACGCCTAAATCACTGTCAAAAATAGCCACACAAAAAAATTGCGCAAATCATCACTGACTCCTAAATACAGAGCCACCAGTGCCTGTTTAACTTTGCTGTGCCTGTAAAACTATGAAAACATGAGTCAGCAGTATTGTCATGTTTTATTCCAGTACTTTTGGAGGGTACTGTATGTCTGTGGCCCACACACAGCCAATTCAAAGGTTTTTACACACTTCTTAAAGGGACAACGTCCTGAATGTGGTTTCACAACACAAAAGAATTTAATTTCACATTTCAGTCTTAATGAAGGAAAAAGTCAAAAGTGGTACAAACTGTTGATATTGTGCTGCGAGTTAATAATAAAAGGGTTTTTGTGACATTTTTATCCACTGCTTTTGACCCATTATTGTTTTTTTTGCAAAACTATATTGAAAAATATAAATAAGTCAAGTTTAAGTTGCCTATCGCCATTTTGAGGAAAAATATTGAAATATGAATATTGGTCCATATCACCCAGGCCTGATGTAACCAAAGCAGTAACGTTTTTATCTTTTAAACAATATGATTGTCCAAACTGTGGGAAATGATGGGTTTAAAATAACACTGCTTTAAATAGGATTTTATTAACATGAGTGTGTTACCTCAAAAACAAATGGAAATCACTAGACTGATCTGCTGCCATGGTATGTAGCAAGTGTTGCTAATGCTACACCAATTTAGTTAAACAGAGTAAAAAGACTGTGTGACTAAAATAACTTGTCAACCTTTTTGTTTGATGTTAATTGTACTTGGAAGCAGTTTGATAAATTGCTTACATACATTTTTTTTTAAATGTTTGAAAATTACCCTGACTTAAATCACCTTGTATTCATTTTTTCCATTTTGGGCGATGATTTTAAGTAGGTGAATTGGTTTGTTTTACTGGTAAATAAAATAAAATATTCTAAATGATCTGAATGAAAAAACTTGTGATATTAATTTTTTCCCATGTTGCCTACTATTAGTGTAAAATAATCCCAGTGTTTTGAAGAAGAAATGCTCTTTAAAGTGATTGTAGATGTTTTTAATGTAGATCACCGTGTCATAGACGTTTCTGTTGCTGTTCAGGCTGTTTCAGGTCTTCTCCGAGGACAACGCCATCTACTGGTTTTCTCAGTACGCCCTCAAACTCCAGCCCTTCTACGACACACATCCTCTGAAGGCTGAGAGCATTCAGCCCATCGTCAACTGCAGCCGTAGCCACCCGGACTGGAGCTGTGCCCACATCGCCGTGGAAACGGGCCTCAGAAAGTTTCTCAAATATACGTCTTTTCAGAGGTGAGACGAAAGTTACTGAGTATGGAAGGAAACAGGGTTGAGGTCATTATAATTGTGATCACGTAATCTGTCTAGAAATAGTGTGTGTGTGGCTCAAATATCTGCGGTTCAGGGACAGACAGAGCTGAGACTTTCAACATGGCTGCTGCTTGATTCAGTGGTGTACGACGTCAGATTTGTTTGGACTGCAATGATACTGCTAATGAATTATTTCATAAAATTGTCCACCCATAGCAGACAAGCTTAGCTTTGATCACGTGGTATTGTTGGCTGGGTTAGAGGCAGCCTATGAGCGCACCAGAGCCAATCACTCTGTGGGCAGCGGGCGGACGGTGTGTGGCCGGGAGCAGCCTGCTTGTCCTGGGCGGAGGCGGCCCGGCGCTGGGGCGCCGTGTATGTGTGTAGCTAAACAAACTGTGCAGAGCACAATATAGGCTACATATAGTACTGTATATAGTGAAAGCCTATTTTTATTTTATTTTTTTTTATTATCATTATTAGTCACCTTAGTTACATATGTTGCTCACTGAGGACACCTGCTGGTCAGTATTTACGGGGTGTTTTTTAGGATATTAGACCCACTTTAGTCATTTTTAAAAGCACTTTGTGCAGTCACTCCTGGAGATTCTAACCAGCTTTCAACTTACCCTGTGGTACCATGACTATCTGTCAACATTGAGCTGTTCTGCAGCTCAAAATATGTTATTTTTTATCTTTGAAAGAACAAATAAATCAATTACTTTCATCATTAATCTCATATTATTAATGGCAAAATTCTCAAAATCCCTTCCGATTTTTCATCTTGTCTTAACTGAGTTTAGTTATTATTTGAATAAACAAAAAAAGGTGAAATTATTGCTTCTGTATGAAGAACTGTTTCCTGTGCCTCCAAGTGACTGATGCCTGTATTTATTTTATTCTTTTCTAGTGATTTTTTTTCCCTGACTTTGTTCTTTGTTCCCTTTATGTTGTTTTACTGATTTGTGAACTTGCAATTTGTCAATAATAAAAAAAAAAAAAAAAAAAAAAACGGATTCATCCTACTCAAAAAAAAATAAATCTGTTTTAATAATTGAATTGTAATTGAGTTCAGATAATTAGGATCCGAAGGCCATACTGGCCGTAGGAACCTATTGTTCTTGCTTTTTTATTTTGGCGCAATGAAAAAAACTGTAAAAGACGCCAAAAATACTATGGAGCCAAACGACTGGCAGGTTGGCCCAATTCACATGAAATTTGCAACATGTATTCTTGACCCCAAGATGAACAAAAAGTTACCCGATGAACCATGCTGAAAATCAAACAGGAAGGCAGAGACATCTTGAGCCAAAGATAAAAAATGGCGAAACGCATTGCGCGAACTAGTCTGAAGGGCTTCATCCGATTTGTTTCAAACTCGGCCAGAACACTTAGGACCAACTGAAGATTAAAAATCATCAAAATGATTTGCATATCTTTTAACGGTTTGGTCGTGGCCCCACCGCAAATTTGCAATGCTAATTTCTGAAGCACGCCACAATTTAAAGAAATCCATAATGGACACAAAAAGTTCAATCAGCCTCAAATTTCACACAAATGACATTTGCCCAAGCCTATTCAACGCTGTGAATGCCCTAGAGTGGCCCAGCCAGAGCCCAGACTTGAATCCCATTGAGCATCTCTGGAGGGATCTGAAAATGTCTGTGCACCGACGCTCCCCATCCAACTTGATGGAGCTCCAGAGGTTCTGTAAAGAGGAATGGGCCAAAGTGGCCATAGATAGATGTACCAAGCTTGTGGCTTCAAATTCCAAAAGACTTGAGGCCGTAATTGCTGCCAAAGTGTAGGAGGATGAGTTATTATTAATGGGTTATATAACTAAGAATATTAATTATGATTATTATTACTTCAAATTTTGCGGGGTGCCACTCCTTTTAACAGGAGAAATATGTCTACGTTTTTAAACTAGACTCATCAATGTGAAACCAGGGGAAAGTGAATTCTACCAGCAACATCTACACCATCATCACAGCTTTAATGAATCAGAGGAATCAAAGATTATGTTTAACCTTTTATTCAAAAGTCAACAATTAACACAGTCAAAATATCAATTGAAATGGGATAATTAAATCATGATAAAATGCATTTCTAGGCTAATAAAAGTAAGGATTATATGTAATAAAGTGAAATCACTATTCTAGGAGAATGCTAGTCTAAATATTGAATAAAATGCAGGATACATATTCGAATAATAACATCATAAAATCATAAAGAGAGCTCATAACAAAGAGAGGAAGACAGACAGGGGAGACGAACAAACATGAATGAGATGAACTGTGTGTGGAGAATGTTGTGAGTGTGTGTAAGTTTGTAGTTATGGAAGTATGGATGTGATCTATTGTGGATGAAGTTGCTGATGAAAGTTCATTCAAGTACCTTGAAGATGATGTCAGGGTTGGACCTGGAGGTGCTGTTTGAAGCAATGCAGCAGGACGTGCCACCGTTGAGTTCTGTTGCGTTTCAACAGAGTATAGCCCCTTCAGCCGTTCCAGGTGGTTCTGGCCTTCGCAGCTGGGTTAGAGAATGGCTCGTGGCTTACCCCAATGGGTCGCAGGCCGGGCTTCTTTTGGCTGTTACGCACGTCACTAGATGCTGGATTCGTCCGAACCAAGCAGCTGTTCATTCCAAAAATCTAACTGTTTCAACTAAAAATAAAATGAAATAAGTGAAAAGGTGGGGAAGGGAAACGCGTTGAGTATGAAATGCCAGCGTCCCAAAAACTAAAGTTTCGGGCAGCGTTTCTTTTTTTAAAAGAATTTGGGGATGCCTTTTGGAGGAGGTGTCTTCGTTGATCATTCTGAGATCATATCGGTGATTGGTCAATGTCTCTGTTTTCAGCTTGTGGGTGTGGGTGTGTAGTGGAATGACAGACAACAGAGGGAGTTCCTAAACATAAAAGAATGCCTAATAATTAATTCCACATATTTCAAAACATCTTTTCAACATCATATCTTAATATATCATCTATAATGAAACAGTTAGATACCAGACACGGCTGAAAAATAGCATAGTTAGTACTTAATAAACCTGAATGTCAAAATTTGGGTTAAGGAATTTTCCTTATCATATGATTAACATTCAGTACCTTGAACTAAGCTTTGTGATGTTTTCTAGTATTTCAAGCACCTTTTAAATGATAAACACTTTAAAATAGCATTCTGTTGGTTATTGAATTACATGAAAAGAGTGGGATCGGACAGACAATATTATTTAATCCCTTTTGGAATAATGCTGTAACATGATGAAATGTGGGAAAAGCGAAGCGCTGTGAATACTTTCTGTATGCACTGTAAATATTGCTTCAACAAAATATTGTTAATGTTTTTGCAAATTAACTCTAAATCATTAAAAACAAAATGTATGCTGAAAATAGTCATTTCAGTGCTAGTATTATCAACTTCTCTGTAAACATGGACACATATCAGTGCTGCTTAACAAGTACAATGATTATTTCCTCTTCATTTCTGTGAGATTCACAAAGTAGCTTCACCATGTTTTCTTTGACTGACATTGATTTATAGAAGCACAGATGTGAATAGACATGAACGTCCTAGACAATAGCTCGACACTGTTAATATTTACTGGAGTAACATCCACACAGAAACACAGCTTCAGTCCATGAAAATAAACAGGATAATTATCACATTCATTACATTGAAGAACCATTCTGTAACATTTAACAAAGTGTAAGACTTGGAATTGTGTGAATGATAAAAAAAAAGTGTCTAGTAGTTAGTTTAAATTACTACGGTGCAAAATGTTTTCAATTTTACAAAAATATGGCTTTAAAACAGTTGTTTTCACTGTAACAAACTGTAACCAGATGGAGAAAAAGTGTCATTGCCATGTTAATGATGCCACACTGTTATATAACTAAGTATAAAAACTTATTTTAAAAGGCATATGATGAATTTGTGTAAAACAAAAATAACCACACTGTTTAATTGTTATTTTGATTAGTGGTGGGAACCTCTGGGTACCTCACGATACGATACGCGATACACCGCTCACGATGTGACGATACTACGATTAGCGATATATTGGTCAGAAATCAATCTATGATAATCTATGACATGAAAAAAGATGAAGTGAAAAAATACAATTTTTATTTTATATCTCTGAAAGACAATAAATTGAAAAAGTGTCCTATGAACAGTGACACTATTTTAGTGCAACATTTCTGTAAATAAGTGTCAACATACCAATGTAAATGAATAAGTATCTCCAATAGTGCTTTCTGTAAACAAAACATAGGGTCTTTCTTACCAGTGACACCATTATAGTGCTCTATTCCAGTAAACAATATATTGGCTCCTTCAACAGTGACAACATTTATGTGAAGACGTACCTGCACATTTTAGTGAAAAAACAGAAAAGGTTTTGGAAAAAAAAAAAAAATTCGATACTTAGCGCAAGCTTATTGATAATCAGTCGTGCGATCTTACGCGTCTTCTTTGTTGGTGTTTTAGAACGTTGGCTCCGCAGTCAGGAAGCGACAGCGGGGCATTACCGGTTGGTGGACCACGGCCGCGTAGTACCGTGCCCGTGTGTACAAATTAGGGTGGCAGCAGGGGTGGCAAGGCTTTGTTGTGGGGTGACATTTGCCACCCCATGCCACCCCGGTAGATCCGCCCCTGAACGTACATGTTTATTTGATTGTGAATCTTTGTAGATGTAAATATTCCTCTTAGCAGCCTGTTCACTTAAATGATGTGCTACGCTTATGGAAGTTTTTAAGGGTTTGTAGAGCTAAGTAGATTTTAATTACTGTAATTATAGCAGCTTTCATTTGTTTGCCAAAAAATTAGTTATGGTTTAACCCAGGGGTGGCCAATCCTGGTCCTCAAGGGCCACTATCCAGCATGTTTTAGATATTTCCCTCTTCCAACACACCTGATTGAAATGACCAGGATCGTTATCAGGCTTCTACAGAGCTTGATGATGAGTTCATCATTTGAATCAGGTGTGTTGGAAGAGGGAAACATCTAAAACATGCTGGATAGTGGCCCTTGAGGACCAGGATTGGGGACCCCTGGTTTAACCCATCCATCATTCATAGTCATAGCGCCACCTATTGGTAAAAGGAAATCATAGACATTATATTTGCACAGAACATTGCAGGAAAGTTTGTGATATAATCCTTGAAAATGGTCAGCTACGTCTCAACGCTTTCAAATTACTGCCACACCCCAACAAGCAACACACCTCAACGTGCACCACTTCCTGCTGCTTGCAGCTTTGATTTTAATCGTAATTGAGTTGTCATTGAACATGGATAAGTGAAGACGTAATTGAACTTTAGTGATTGAGCATGTAATTTTAATTGATTTTGATTTTTAATTTGAATTGTAATTGGGAAAAATGCTGGTAATCGTAATTGAAGATGGATAATTGAAGACGTAATTGTAAATGACCCCAAACTCTGGTAGGAATCATCTCAGACTAAACAAACCCTGTTTTTTCTTTCAGTCACATCAACTCTCAGAATGAGGTGGGCCAGACTCCGCTCCAACTGGCCTGTGAGCGAGGAGACCTGGCCAGTGTTAAACAGCTGTTGGATGAAAGCCAAGTTCGTACTGACATCAGTGATTTCTACGGGGACACGCCCATGCACTGTGCCTGCAAACACAGGTTCTCTGTTTTTGTAAAGGTGAGACACCATTGATCCCGCCCCTTTGCTCTTTCCTCCCTACATCCAGGCCTTGTGCTCACAACTTGGCATAGGGGTCAACGATTTGAATATTGTCATTTTGTGAATTTTTCAGATTTTTTGAGTGTTTTTGTAGTGATTTTGTTTATTTTTGCTGTTGTATTTTTCAGTCATTTAGTGTATTTTCCTGTTTTTTTAAGTGTTTTTGGAGTAATTTGTCTTTTTTTTGTCGTAATGTGTGTTTTTGCTGTAATATTGTGTATTTTGTTGTTTGTTTGTCAATCTTTACTGTATATTTTGTTTTGTCATTTTGTGTATCTTTCTGTCTTTTTGAATGTTTTTGGAGTATTATTGTTTTGAGGCCCACAAACAATTAGACATGTGGCTTATATTTGTCTCACAAGTGGCCGTCTTACGCTTTTTGTGCCAGATGTGTCGCCTGCTGCTGGAACACGATTGCTCAGTAAACTACCTTAGTAAGACTGGAGAAAGCGCTCTTCACATCCTAACAAAGCGAGGCCGCTTTGAGGCTGCTATGGTGCTGCTCACTCATTGTTGTGACTTATTTACAGGTCTATATGTTTAACATTGATTGTCATGTGGCTTATATTTGTCTCACAAGTGGCCGTCTTACGCTTTTTGTGCCAGATGTGTCGCCAGCTGCTGGAACGCGATTGCTCAGTAAACTACCTTAGTAAGACTGGAGAAAGCGCTTTTCACATCCTAACAAAGCGAGGCCGCTTTAAAGCTGCTATGGTGCTGCTCACTCATGGAGCTGATGCAAACCTGAAGGACCAGGACGGGAACACCGCACTGCACTTAGCCATGAAGGTACACACTAAGAATGGACCTGGTCATTGGTCCATTGGTTCATTGGGCTGAAGGCGCTGCTTATTTTGGTCTGTCTGTAGATGGATCACATGGATCTTATTAAGGCACTGATTGTTTTTGGGGTTGATGTGGAGATTCCCAACAACCTTGGAGAAACACCTGGACTCATCGCTGCCCAAACCAGCAACGGTATCAGTGCAAAGAAGTTAAAGAAAGAACCTGATCATTGGTTTGAAGCAGTGGTTCCCTTTCACAGTCCTGTACCCTTCAGACATTAAACCTGAAGCCATGTACCTCCTACCGCTTCTTCCTTAAAAAACATGATAATGTAGTGCAGTGTAGTGGCGAGCTCGAGTCACGTGTGCAGCCAGAGCCAATCGCTCGCTATAGACCTGGAGTAGCACCAGACCTGTGTGCAGACAAACGAGTGAGAGAGAAGAAGATAGTTTAAGGCTCTTTCACAAGTTTTGAGCTTCTGTGGACTTCTTGACTACCTTATTTTGGAATTGTTTCAGAATGTTTATTTTCATGTTAGTTTGACCATTCGCTGTTTAGACCGAACGGACGAGACACGGAAGTTATTGATGGCAATGGTCGCGGCTGTGTTGAAAGTTAACGGCAAAAAATACACATTTCTCCGTGGATACGGCATTATAAACGCTTATATGTTCACCGCGTGCTATATAACCAAATGTGCACCTTGGATGTACATGCTAAACGCACACAGTGCCGAGTTGCGACAACGGAAGAGTTTCCGGAAGTTTCACATAGTTCCCGCGGATCTCAAAACACGCCCTCACCGTATCTAAGGTATTTATAGTAAAAATATACTAAATGAGTAAAATAAAAATAAAAACTAAACATTATTGATACAAAAAGTACAGAAATGCACAAAAAGGCTCCAAAAACACACTCTGAATATGGATCAGGAGGACAGTAAATTATAACCAGTAAAGTGGATTTTTCTATCTTGTTTTTGGGATTACAAATTTCAAGTGAGAGGCTTCCGAATGAATTTTGGTTAAGTTCTGTTTTTGGGGTAACTGATAAGCTTGAGTGAAAAACTGCTGCCACTCCTCCTCTCCGACGACTCTCATGGGGAATATGGCGATAACCATAATTGGGAGGGTTGCTTCATTAAGAGCAATACAATCTTCATTTTTGTATTAAGTCTCCATGAGGCATAATACACCTAATTAATGGTCCGTTATAAT
The DNA here is from genome assembly GCF_900634775.1 of Gouania willdenowi. Classification (NCBI taxonomy): domain Eukaryota; kingdom Metazoa; phylum Chordata; class Actinopteri; order Blenniiformes; family Gobiesocidae; genus Gouania; species Gouania willdenowi. The sequence continues at coordinate 3,233,387 of NC_041044.1, forward strand.
GTAACGCCCTAGTGGGGTAATTACAGCGTAATATCATCTAATAGTGTATCACACAAGAATGGACCAGAAAAATTTGGTAAGTTACGACTGCTGGAGAAATTCACAGCTTAACACTACAGAAATCTAAGTAAAAGACCACAAACCAGAGGATAAGTTTAAATAGTATTAGAAAAATAAAATAAGGACATACAACAATGACAACATAAAACATACAATAGAAAAATCACAATTTTGTTTGAATCCCTTTTTGTTAAACCCTTTTTGTGTTTAATTCAGTTTCAGATCTGTTTTGAGTTTTACTGGTTGCAACCTTTTAGTTAATTTTCTATTCAAGTTAGTTTTATATTCAAGTGTTTCAATGTATCATAAGTTAACTAATTAGTTTGAATCACATTTAGGTACCTTTTAAGTTGGACAGTTTGTTTACAACAAAGACCATTGTAAAATACCCTTTTACAATTATTAGAAATAAAAATACAAAAAAATAGAAATGAAAAGAATTCAGCAAAAGGCTGAATCAAATCTGTATTTCACAGAAAAAGTCTCTTCTCTCTCCCTTCACTCTGACTTAGCAGTTCAGTTCAGTCTTTATCCTCTGCAGTGTTGCAGAAGTATGGGTGAATCCTACCAGTTCAGATGAAAACCATGCACCTATCAGCAGAGGGCGTAGCACTCGAAGCAGATGCACAGCTCAGAAGGTCCACGTGGTTCGAAGGCTGGTTCGAGAGCTGCTCGCCATCTTGTTTCAAACAGGTCTTCTTCAAAGTTCACTTTAGCTGGATATTTTTCAACCCACACTAAATGGCCTATCATACACAACATAAAATGGGTATGAATACATGAAATAAAAACACTAGGTAGATCTAAAACAACGATAATGTGCATTTCTGTCCATAAATGTTGCTTTTTTGAAGCAGCACCGCCATCACGTAATGGCGGACACGAGCAGAAAGACGGAACAGCGAACAGAGTTTGTGCCTTCATTTAGCTTTTAAATGCACTTTACACCTTCACATTTTACCAAAAACAACATAAATACGCTACCACAGCTTTACATTTACATGAAATAAAAAAAATATATACATTTCTCTCACTCACCAAGTCCCGTTTATCACGGTACCAATCTCCGCACTGGAACAGGTTGGAAAGCAAAAATACTTATCCAACAACTTTTAAACTAGTTTTCTGCTCTCCTTTCTTCCTTCCCCGCAGCAGCACCGCCTGTATGCGTTCTCACTGCTCTCTATTCTGCAGAAGCTCCGTGTATGTTTCTGCCTGGTCTCCTTTTCTCTTTTTTATGCAGCAGCAGCAGCTCCGTGCATGTCTCCCTCGCCTAGCAGGTACATTTCCGGGGAACAATCCGGTTGGCTGATGCTAGTCACATGGGTCACACAGCTGCGTGCTTAATAGGAAAATACACTTTTTTTTTAAAATTATTATTATTATTAAAGTAGATTGAACAAATAACCCACAAATTAACAGTTTTAAACTTTTAACAAATTCTTATAAATAAATAAAATATGAAAAACGTTTTAAAACATTTTATCATATTTACCTATTTAATAACTCTTTTTCAAATTTATTTATTTCTTTTTTTATTACTATTTATAACATACTTTCACTTTGATAAACACTAAACCTGGGTTACAATAAGATCACTCACTAAGAGGGATTTAGACGAAAGCGATCTGATATTTAATAGTCCACATTTAATGTGGACTATTATATGTGTATGTGGTTACCTTTTTTTAAGAATTTAAGAACAACAGAATCAGAATCTGTTGTCGAAGTAAAAGTTAAACTTTTTTGAAAAAATTAATTTCACAGATTAACATACCACTTGTTTTTGATATTGGTTCTTCAATTACAGTTAGTTACCTGTTCTTGCAAGTTTAAAAATGTATTAGTGGAACTCAGTTAGCTGAGAAGTGAAAGAAAACAAGTTTGCATGGAAAGGATAATAATAAATTAGTGACCGAGTATCAGCTTGTTTGCATGCTTGAGTAATGCATGTGAAATCTGTTCTCTTTCATAACATTAGTTCAGATGTCTCACTGTGGGATATATGCCTCCGCGTCATATCTCAGAAACTGCGTGTCAGTATCCGCTGATCATTCTTTTATAAAAGGAGCACGCAGGCTCCTCCCTGTGTCGAGGCCACTGGTGCCTTCGTGGGATTTGGCTGTGGTTCTGGAAGGACTTAAACAGCCTCCTTTTGAGCCAATGGGATGTGCAAACTTGAAGTTTGTGTCCCTGAAGGCAGTGTTGTTACTGGCTTTGGCGTCAGCTCTTCGTCCCGTTACTAAGCAACGTCTGTCACACTGGGTGGTCAAAGCATTGCTTTGGCTTATACGAGTCAGGGTCTGCAGCCGCCTGTTGGCTTGCGTGCACATTCGACTCGGGTATTAGCCACATCCTGGGCCTTGTTCAGGGGAGTGTCTGTTGAGGATATTTGTGCTGCGGCGAGTTGGTCCTCGTCCCTCACTTTGGTCCTGTTTTACCTGCTGGATCTTTCCGCTCTGTGCATGGCATGGGTGGTTCTCCTGTCTTGATCGAAACAGTGCTTGCCCTGCGGGCTGGTGTAATGCATGATGAGCTTGTCTGCAATGTGGGAGCTACCATGTCCCATAGTGAGACATCTAAACAAATGTTATGAAAGAGAACTATAGATTATTTGCATAACCCTGGTTTTCTGAGTAATTTGAGTGAGATGTCTCACCAGACAACCTTTTTTGCTGGGTGAGTGAGAAGAGGTTTGCTTATTTGAATGACGTAGTATCATCAGCCCACTCCACTTATAGTAGGAGGGACTACCTGCGGCAGATTAATACTATGTACAGACATGAACATTGAAGAACAGTCATGTGGAGACAGGACCATCTATAAGAGGGAATAAAGGGGAGAGATTTTTGGGACCAATTCATAAAGTTAGTAAAATGATGGTCCATTGTTCTATGAATCTGTTATAACCACATTTATTTATTTAGCTGAATAATATTACTACACTGGCTCACCTGGGGGTACAGAGTCTTCTCTGCAGCCCCCCCCCCATTCTGGAATTCAGTACCGCAAGATATAAAAAATACTACCACTCTGGACTTCAAATTACACCTCAAAACTCATCTAAAACTTTAATTTTTACATGTACTCTTTTCTTTTTATTCGTACTTTCATTGTAAACGTGTCTTTGAGTTTTTCAAAAAGTGCTATATAAAGTAAAGACATTATTATATTATTATAATAACCACTGTTATCCAGGAAGTTTAGTACCTATTTAAAATATACAAAGTTTAGTGTAGTTACAGAAAAAGGGTAAACATAAGCAAAAATGAACTCAAGTTGTTCAGAAAATACTCATAGTTTCTTGAAAGCATCTAGAGACCTCCTCCCAGTGTCTTGTGATCCCAAATAGGATCCTGACCCCTAGGTTGAAAACCCCGTCTTTAGGAGAGCTCTTCTTCTCTGCTTCATTGTTTACTACCAAACCACAGAATTGGAACTGTCGCCCCCTGCAGTCAGAGATCATTTTTGGTCACAACTGTTTTTACCCCTGTTATGGCAGATTTTTATATTCATCATCATATCGTCAAATGTATGTTCATGTGTACAATTTGTCATGTTTTAATACATGATGACTCCATTACTCTTTACACTTTTGAACAACTGAATCATGATTAAACAGTACAGAGCGTACTCAGTGCACAGAGACTCTGCCAAGGCCAGAGTCTCTGCACACATGCACACTATCAAGGATAGATAAGACTGGCGCCTAACCTTCCTCAAAACATACACATCTTCATCATCCTCAAATCTTTCCACTATTGGGCATCTGACTCTCCCCTCCTCCTTACCCCAGAGTGGAACTTTGCTGTTATCTATATAAAAAGCTTAAGCTTTGAAACTGTTAGTCAGAGCGTTGGAACGGGTCTTGAACGGGTTTTGCATTTTTTGCCACCAGCCTTTGTTTTTCATTCTTTCAGGATGGAAGCTTCTTCTTTACTCCTTTTTATTTTATCTTATAATAAATCTTTTTTATAAAACCATCAATGCTCCGACTGGACTCCATCATTCAACCAGAGCAATAAATCATGTCTCCAAATGAGGTCAACTGCAAATTCAGCCGTAACACCCCCCTTTCGGTAAACAAAAGAGGTTTACATCTGCAACTTTAACTTTTCCTGATTATTTTGAGCAGCCAAAAGCACAACAAGTTGTAATTTTGACTGAAAAAGCTGCTAAATGGTTTTTTTGTTCTTTTTTCAGACGTTAAATTTAGTGGATGTTGCTCTTTACCTTTTTTGCATGACAGTTTCGGCAATGTCTCTCGCCTTCCTTGGAAGCATCTCACTGACAGCGTGTGACGTGTCAGCCAGCAGATCTTAACAGCCGGCACGTGCGGCACACCCAGCAAACGTTGGATAAAGGAGGCCATAGAAATCAGGAAGCATGCGAAGAAGGCCATGAACAGAGACGAGGGGGGTATATGCTCTCACACGCCTGGTACACCCAGAAAAAATAGTTGCCGGGGGTCGAGGCCCGCACGGCAGGGAGGTCGGATCCGTTAGGCCCGCCAGGACATGCCGGTTGGCGTGGGCGTGACGGACCCGGTGGATCTGACAGCTCTGCTGGGTGTGCCGCACGTGTCGACTGTTAAAGGGCTCATGTTAAGCTAAATATACTTTTCTGTGCTTTAAACATCATCAAAGTGCTATTTGGGCTTCATACACATGCACTGAACTGGAGAAGCCGCGCCTTCCAGGAAGCTCTCCAATTCAACCAAAAAGAAACCCTAAAAATGAACCCTAAACAAAACAGTAGCAGGCTAAAATCTGCAATTAAAATGGAAACAAACGTTAAAACCCAAATACAACAAATACAAACAAAGTATTAAAACGCTTGTCCCACCTTAAAGTTGCAATAAGAAACGGGGGAAATTAGCTGCCACCGGAGTTCTACAGAAGCTCTAAAACCAGAAAGGCAAGTTAAGAACAGATTAAAATGCTCAAATGAGGGAGAAGTTAAAAGCACACCTGTCACCAGCCAGCAGCAGTCAAGACTGATCGCCAGGTGCAGGGGAGACTTAAGTAGGCCACTTCCACCATGAGGCAGGAAGTGGCACTATTGGAGAAGGGGGCCCCCTGCTGTCTGCTACACTCGCATCTAGGGAGCGTCGTGAGGTCGCGCTGCGCATCCCGCGCCTCCCGTGCGGCGTTTGAAGCTTTTCATTTTGAGATTTAAAGCTTTTGACGTGTGTCCGGCACCTCCAACGCGGCTGATACTGGAGTTGGGATTGTTGAACATTTGGGGCATAGCCTGTCGTGTCGACCAATCAGGAGTTTTCTCCACGGTGATGAATTCAGAAAAAAAAACACAAACCGGAGACAGATGGACAGGCACTCTTCTGCTGGAATAGAGCGCCTGTTGTTGGTGTAATGGTAGGTAATGCTCGCGCCGATGCTGGTCAGCAGGTCGTCAAACTGGGCACGGGAGAGACAGAAGTAGCGCTGAAAGCGACTCTCGTCCGAGCGCAGCTCTGGTGAATCCAGAAACGGCACAGAAGCACAAATAAATCCAAGCCACTCTTATTCCACCACACTTCTCTATAGCCCTCTGACATCACAGTGCACACACTGAGTCACACCAAAATACATCCAACCAGAAACACCGCCTTCTCAACACAATGTTCCACCACTTCACAGTCACTGAGTGAAATATGAACGTAACTGATCGCCACAATATCATCTATTGTATGAACACCACCGGCAACAGAGAAGCCCCTCCCCTAAATGCGCTCAACGTGCTCAATGTTCCCAACTTGTTTGGACGCGCCTCCAGAGCGTCTTCGACGCAGGTGACAAGTGTCTGATTCAGTGAGCAGAGGCGTCCAACCAGGGGTGTGAGGCACGATTTTGACGCCAGAAACGCATTTGGTGTGTACGCAGCATTAGCCCCACCCCTCTGAAATGCACGTTCACAAGAGTCAGAGGGGTGCCCCATTTCACTATTGTGTAGAGGCGGAGCTTTTACCGATGCTTACTTAAAACAGAGGGGAAGGAGGAGTTTCAGAGTTTCCCGCAACTCAGCAACATGGCGCAGAAGGACTCGCATAAATGTAAGCCTATTTTTCACATAAAAAGCTTACAAAGTTATATAAACCGGTTGTGTTTTATGCCAAGTTAGGACGGCAGTAGTTTGGCTGACGTATGTCGTATGTAGCTTCCATATGTTTTTGTTTCATAGCTTTTGTTTTATAACCATTTATTATTAAGGTGCGTTCACACTGAACGCAGCTGTAGCGACTGCAGTCACTTCAATCACCTGTGATGAGTCGCTTGAACACAGTGGTGCTTTTTTGCCTTTCGTCATGAACAAGGTGTGTGTGTGTGTGTGTGCGGTTGTGTGTGTGTGGATTAATTTACGGGGTATGGGAGAACAGGGGAGACTGATCACTTCACTTATCATAAACAGAGCTGCTTTTACAGTAGAAATTACGGTGGCTGGGAAGTGTCAGGTGAATGCATTTACAGAAATGAACACAAATGCAAAATGGCCACAACAGAAGTGTTTCCACAACGGAAGTGTTTCCAACGGACCGGTATTACAGACGGACACGTTTCTGGCGGATGTTTTTAACTTGTCAGAACAGAGAAGAACAAGAAGAAGACATCGAAACACGTATGTAAGTAAAAAGTCAAAGTCAAAGTCAAAATCAGCTTTATTGTCATTTCCTTTGCATGCACAAACATACAAGGGAATTGAGAAGACGTTTCTCACTTCCCACGGTGAAACAGATAAAGTGCTCAGGCACAACAGAAAAGACATTCCTATACTAAAGGTAGACATACAATTTTTACAACAGATAAAACATTTACTAATACTAAATACTAAAACTAATACTAATATATAAATACTAAATACTAAAACTAATACTAATATATAAATACTAAATACTAAAACTAATACTAATATATAAATACTAAATACTAAAACTAATACTAATATATAAATACTAAATACTAAAACTAATACTAATATATAAATACTAAATACTAAAACTAATACTAATATATAAATACTAAAACTAATACTAATATATAAATACTAAATACTAAAACTAATACTAATATATAAATAATAAAACTAATACTAATATATAAATACAGTGTGTAGGTGGGAGTAGCAGCATGAGTTCCTAATAGTGCAAAGGCAAAACGGTCTTGGCAGCATAAAAAATTCTGTATATACAGTAGTAGTGCAAGAGTGATAGTACCAAGAGCAGTCAGTAAAACAGTAATAAATAACAGCATTTTCAGTCTTTATGGTATGAATTTGACAGGTTGTTTTTTTTTTTTTTGTTGCTATTTTGGTGGTGGGGGGGGATTCAGCTCTCTGACAGCCTGGTGGATATGACTGAGGTGACAGAGGGGAGAGAGTTCAGCTTCCTGACAGCTTGGTGGATGAAGCTGTTGGTGAGTCTGGTGGAGCGGGCACGGAGGCTCCTATACCTTCTCCCAGACGGCAGGACGCTGAACAGACTGTGTGCGGGATGGCTAGCGTCTCTCACAATCGAGGTAGCTTTTCTGGTGAGGTGGGTGATGTATGTGTCTTGCAAGGAGGGGAGTGGGGCACCAATGATCTTGCCTGCTGTGTTCACCATGCGTTGTAGTGCTTTCTTGCTGTGTTCAGTGCAGCTCCCACCCCACACAGTGATGCAGCTAGACAGGATGCTTTCGATGGTGCCCCGGTAGAATGTGCACATGATGGGTGGGGGAGCTTTCGCTCGTTTCAGTTTGCGGAGGAAGTAGAGGCGCCGTTGGGCTTTCTTTTCCAGTGATGCAGTGTTGGTGGTCCAGGAGAGGTCCTCACTGATGTCCACCCCCAGGACTTTGGTGCTGCTCACTCTCTCCACAGCAGCACCATCGATGGTCAGTGGTGGGTGTTCGGAAGTCGACAACAATCTCCTTGGTTTTGCTGACATTCAGCAGGAGGTTGTTGTCTCTGCACCACGTGGTCAGAAGATTGACCTCCTTCCTGTAGTGGGTCTCGTCGTTCTTGGTGATGAGACCCACCAGTGTTGTGTCGTCCGCAAACTTCACCATGTGGTTGGAGCTGTAGGTTGGTGTGCAGTCGTGAGTCAGTAGGGTGAAGAGCAGGGGACTGAGCACACAGCCTTGGGGGGCCCCTGTGCTGAGTGTGATGCTGCTCGAGGTGTTCCTGCCGACTCGTACTGCTTGTGGCCTCTCACTGAGGAAGTCCAGCAGCCAGTTGCAAAGGGAGGTGTTGAGCCCCAGCTGGTCCAGTTTACAGATGAGTTGTTGTGGAATTATGGTGTTGAATGCTGAACTGAAGTCTATGAACAGCATTCTCACATATGAGTCCGTTGTGTCCAGGTGGGTAAGGGCTGATTAGGATACTCTTATATTTTTCATATCAGGCTATCATATCATAATACCCGTCCGTCGGAAACGTTGTGGCCATTTTGCATTTGTGTTCGTTTCTGTAAATGCATTCACCTGACACTTCCCAGCCACTGTAATAACTTAAGGAGTTACTAAAGGATGAGTTCACTCAGAATGCAGGCTTATTTAAGAATGTAACCGCTTTAATTTTGCCCCGGTACGTTTAGGTTACACAATAGTTTAGGTTAGGATTTGAATGTAATCTCGTCGATTCAGTTGCTACAGTCGCGTTTGGTGTGAACGCCCCGTTACACACAACAGCAACAAGTTCAGTTTCAGACATGACGACGCTCCGGCTGGAAAAGTACACAAAAACATCCTTGGCTCAGCTCCGCTGATATAAGGGCGCCGTATTATGACATCAAAACTGTGAGACGGAGTGAGAGGGGCGGGGGTGTGGGCGAGAGTTTGGAGGTGAAGGCGGAGGAGGGGAGGGGTATAAAAAGTATTGAAATTGGGCCTAATGTGAGGGTCTGTTTACAGCAGCTGTGACTGTTAAATAATAGTTTTGATCTTTTTCTGCACAAGCAGTTATGAAAGACCTAATAGTGAAAGGTTATTATTATTATTCATATTATAAATGTTAATGCTACTGTATTAGCCTAATGTCTACTGAACAGTTCATATTAGTATCTGTGACAGACAGGAATATGGACATTACTATTGAAAGTGTCTCTTTAAGTGATGATGTCACTGTTTACTGTTTAAGTTGTGACAGTGTGATAAACAGGTTCTAAATGTGAGGAACCACTTCCTGTTCCTTATGTTGACTCTGGTTCTAAATCTTAATCCTACTAATGAAAAAGCCTGTTTTTGTGTTTAGTTTTTTTTAAGAGGCCAAAAATAAGTTCCATAAAATGATGCATAGTTCTAGTAGAGATTAGAAGCAAAATGTGCACTTCTTGTTAAATTTGTTGTCCACTGCCTCTAGTACTATACTGAATTACAGTTACTTATTTACTATTTACATTTTTGGTATAATTTCATTAAATCATGTTGAATCGCATCGTACAAAATCGCATTGTGTAGAAATGAAGTGGCATCAAATCAATATCAAATCGTATCGTATCGTCAGGGGATTCAGTGAATTGCTAATGTATCGTATCGCTGGTAGTGTAGCGAGATACGTATCGAATCGTTGTCAGTGATGGAGATTCACATGCTTCATGTTGACCCATTATTGTCACTTTTAACCTCTTTTGACCATATTTCATATTTATTTTTGCCAATTTAACCACATTCACCTTTTGTCATGCCCATTATTTACCAGTTTAAACTAATTGTTTTTACTTTTTAAATTTCATTTCCCCATTTTTTTTGTCACTTTTAAGCCAATATTAACACTTTGAGCTATTTTTACCTATTTTTCTTTCCCTTTTCTAATTTGCAACTTTTAACCAATTTCTGTTGTTTTTAAAATCCCATTTTACCACATTTTCCACCATTTCTGGACACTTGTTAGCGTGTTTTTGAGTTGTGCTGATAATATGTTGCATCGCTACTGAACATGTGTGATTTTATTGTGTTGTTATGAACCGTTAATAACACAGAGGAGTGTGTGTGTGTGTTAATCCAGTGCATTATTGTGTGTCAGACTGAGTCCTCAGCTGTCTCAGGAGGTGATGTTGGACGAGGTGAGCGACTCTGTCCTGGTGGACATGCTGTGGGAGACCCAGATGTACCTGTATGAGAAGAGAACTGTCCTCCAGTCTGTGGCCCAGTCTCTACTGGACACATAAACATCCTCATCATGTCTGACACACAGTACACATCTAACCTCTGTTTTCTCTGTTTGGGAACAAACTCTAAACCAGTAGAAATCCAGTTGGATTTTTATCTACTTATTACTTTAACATGGTAAAAGATAAATAAAAACTCTCTCTTATTATTCCACATAGAGGACCCATGTTCTGCCTGTTCTGGTCTGTTCTGAATACTGACATATGTAGCCTCACACCTGATTAAGTTAAATAAACTTTGCTGAACTCAGCTTTGGACTTTGACTTAAAGGAAGAAACTGACAATGTGAAACTTTTTATGTATTTTCTATCTGGATGTGATTAATGAAGTGTCAATAAAATATATCATTATTTATCCAAACTTAGACTTAGAATGAATTTTTTTCTTTTGACTCCATCATATATACAGTATGTCAGAATTGAATAGATTTCTTACTGTATTTTGGCCATCCTCCAAGTCTCTCCCCCGTTAGTTCCCACACACGCAACACACTCCTCATCGCGGACATGCCCAGTGTCACTGCTTGCCCCGTTTTTTTGATTGTTTTTTCTCACCGTCACGACTCAGTTCCACACATGCTCTGGTTGAGTGTGAGCTGCTGGGAACTTCAGCTTCAACTCTTGTAGAACCATTTTCTGTCTTGTAAACTCCTTTCCTCTCCCTCTGAGCTCTGCCCATCACAGGTGATCTCTCATTCAAAGGTGCACTGCTGCCACCTACATGTCACCAGCTGGTCACTACATCATGGTACAAGTTAGATATTCACCGGAGAGCTTCCTCACACTGTCTCCTAGCAACCTCAGCCGAAAAACACACTTCACATCTATAGACGTGAATGGCACTCAATGAGTTAACGATCAATGTAGGGTGTCAAACCTTTTTAATTTGTGTTAAATGCAGATTACACTAATATTTTCTGTAATGGGGAAATTTTACAGCAGCTTTTGGAGGTGGTCGCAGCAGAAATGAGCCATATAAATGATATAATTCTACATTTTATTTAATGTTGCCTTTTAAAGGTCCTTAGGTCACCGTACAAAGCTTCAACTCCAAAAACATACATTAAATACAAAACATTAAAAAAAAACGGTGGACAACATAAAAAAGATGGTGTAAATAGTTCAAACCATATTTTAATTCAATGTTATCTGGTTCACATTTCATAAACACTTTTTTAATACCAACAAATATTTAATCATTCACTTTATTCTTATATATTAAACAAACATTTATTTTTGACATTTTTATTTTCAATAAAACAAACATTTGATCAAACATTTCACAAACACTTTTTTCATTAAACAAAAAAAAAAATGAAATTTTTTCATGAACTCCTTATAAAACAAAAAGGAAAAACAAGAAGAAAGGAAGAGAGAAAAACAAGAATCAAAAAATAAAATAACAATAAAATGAATTAAAACAAAAAGGCTAATTAAACATTTAATAAGGAATACTTTTTTGAATCAAGCTTAAGATTTAATTTAAACAATTCATTAAACAATAGTTTCAAACATATAAATAATAAATAGAATTAAGCTGACATTTATTAAAACATTTCATGAACACTTTTTTAAAAAATTAACAAATATTTAATTAAACTGAATCAAGCTTAAGAAACATTTAATCAAACTTCACATTTCATCTAATCTAATTAAGCTGATGATTTTTAATGTTCAATGTGTGAAAGTGGGACTTATTTTTATTATAATCACTTCATCTTCAGACATTCCTGAACGCACATTTAATCTGTAAATGTAAAACATTTAGAAACCTCTGATGTAGAAAGAAAGATGCCACAGTTCACATAATGTCCACTAGATGGTGACATTTCATTTACTGAGTTGATATTAATGCAATAAGATTAAAGAAAACTTGAGGAAAATCCCACTTTATCATCACTTCACTATGGGACACAGTAAAAACATTTAAATCAGGGGTGCCAGGGTCAAATCGGGGGCAGAATTACACTTTCGGCCTGAAAGACCAAACACTGACTCAACACATGGATATGCTGTTTGAAATTATTCATAAAGACTTACACATTAAAAAGAAATTGCATTGGCGGCACAATAGCCTCACAATGAGGCTTACAATTACATATCAGCCTAAAGCACGTTACCCTCTAAAAACGTAACATTGACCTATCCATGCAAGTAGTCTACATTTATAAATTAGAAATGCAACAAAATAGACAAAACACATTTCCTATGAATAACACAAGTGTAAACTGTAAATTACTCTCATCATATTTATTGAATGACATGAAAACATGCCAATGCATAATTAGGCCAATTAAAAGAAGGCCAGGCCAAGTAAATGAGTCAGAGAAAGTCAGTGTTAGAATAAAGTCATCCAACAATAGACCATGTGACTGAATATACAGTAGGAATTAGTAAAACAAAAAGATTCTTGAAAAAATAGCCAAATATCTAAAAACATGACATTATCTCAATAACAGATGGCACATTAATTTTGCAAGTCGTCACCAGTAAACTCCACCCACATTTCCACCCACCCATGCCTACTGTACAGCCTACATCAGTCAACCCCACCCCTTTTATTCCCTCCCACCCATATCACACAGGATTATGATAAATGGGGAGAAAAGCCTTCTTCAGCTACATTTTACTTGTTGAAGTCAGACTTTTAACTTTTACCAGTTTAGCTCAGCTGTAGCTGAAGCAGCAGCAGCAACAGAACAACTGACGAATTCCACCAAATGTAAAGGTCCAGTATTCTGCTGTTCTTCACCCATCTCCATTTGTTCTAAGAACCCCACCAGCATAGTATTTGAGGTTTATTTTCCCAAACCCACCTGTTTTCTGGAGTTTTAGCTTCTGAAAAGTCACTTTGACTTCGACTCTTGCATTGTGCTCTGCTGCATCTCCATCCTCCGCAACTCAAACTCCTGCGTAAACTCGTGCTCCCTCAACATCCTCATGCTGTGCCGACCGAGTAGGACCAGAGGCAACAGGTGGAAGCACATTTTTATCAGATAACGCAGTATGCACCTGACTTCTAATTACCTCCTTTTTTATCAGATTTAGCAACCGGCACATTAAAATGAGTCGCGATAGAAATCAACTCATCTTTTTTATAGGGGACATATCATGCTAAATCCACTTTTTAAGCCCTTAAATGCATTTTGTTGTATATTTAGAGTGTTTAGAAGCACAGAAAAGTTCAAATTAGTCTCTTCAGGTGCTCCGTTGATATCTCTATATTCTGTTTTGGTCATATTTTTCAATTTGTTTCGATTTTTCTATTCTCTATAACGTTTTTTGAACAATAACATCACAGCAATTGCAGCGGAACTGCCAAATTAGGACATCGACTCCAGGTCCAACACTTCGAGCAATCCGCCATTTTTATTTCTCGCTTTTATTTTGTAGTCCAAGCTCAAGGATGCCGAAGTTACGAGAGGATAAGTCAAAATGTTGGGTTGTTGGATGTAGTAACCCACAAGCTTCATTACACCGTCTCCCAGCATCAGAACCTTTTCAAAGTGTCTGGTTGAGTTTTATTTTTTATAGAAATGTACCACATCTGTGGTTAAGGTCATTTTTGTGTGGCTGAAGCACTTCAATGATGACTGCTTCATCAACCTCCGCCAGTATAAAGAAGGATTTGCCTAAAGACTGTGTCTGATTGAGGGTTCAATTCCTTCTATCTTTGGAGACGACGAACAGAGCACTTCGGTAAGCTGTAAATAACGCTAAAAAGTGTGATGATAAGACGTCCCTGTCATTGTTTTGTTAGCATTAGCAGTTGCACCGTCTCCATATGTTAGCGCTGTGTGCTCGTTTTAGATCCTTGATGATATGGCCTACGTGATTTAATTTAAGTCTAAAGTTTTCATTAGTCATTTCATTTTTCCGTTTTTGTCTCCGAAAAGACTGAATTAAAATGCATTTCGTGACGTTAGCTTGGCGCTAGCGTTAGCTCGGCACTTGTGTTAGCTCACTTGTTAGGTTTCTGCAGGTTCATCATCTTCATTTTCATCTCGCTCCGCCTGGTCCGACTCTGGCTGGAACATGTAAAGCTGGATGGACAAGTATTCCGTTGTTGACACTTTTTTTCTCTACTGTGTATGATTGAGAGAGAGATTTTTGGTCATGTTGTTGATGTCATGTGTTTGTTGATGATTTTACTGATGATTTTAATTGATTTTACTGGTGATTTTAATTGTTCGTATTGATTTTTAACAATTGAATGTTTTATCATGTAAAGCACATTCAGTTGCCTTGTGTATGAAATGTGCTATACAAATAAATTTGCCTTGCCTTGCCTTGTGTTAGTTTTCTTTTACGCACAGCTTTTGCACACGGCTTATAAGTGCTATCTGATACCTGAGTTCTCATGTGAGCTCTGCATCCCATGCAGCCCAAGCGGCCTAATTGTGTGCTCTGGCAGAGGCATGTTGTCTGGCCTCAGGTACGTCTGCTAACATCTGCAATGACTCTGGCTATGCCTTTGGTGTTGTGCATGACTTTGGGGTGCTCTGGAAGCAGCATGGCTTTTTGAAATCTGCTGGCTCCCTGATTTTGAATTCTCCCCTTCTAGATGTTACTCACCTACCTTCCTGCATTGCTGTTTGTAAATGTGCTGCTCACTCCTCTGCTGCTGATGAGGTTTCTCGTGGTAATGCATGTGCCAATGCAGCTGTCTTCTTCCTCCACTTTCCTCTCTTCTACTCAGCCTGTCCCCTCTCTTTCCAAACTCTCCACCTTTGTCACCGCCGCTGATTGCCACAAATGGTAGGTCTCGGACTGTCACTGTGAGTGGGGTTTGGTATGGCCCTGATTCAAAACCTTGTTTACCTGCTGCTCGTTTTCCTGCCTATGCTAAGTTGACACACAGCCAGGCTCATGTGTCAAAAGGGGGAATGATAGCCTCAGTCCAGACAGTGGTTCACTAGGGGGTTCTCGTCCTTTGCAGCTGATTTTTGTCAAAGATGCATGATTTGTGCTAAAAACCACCCAGAAAGAAGCCCTCGAGTAACCAGACAACTCACCCACCACCATCCATTCCTTTTCAACATTTACAGATGGACTTTGTTGAACTAACACCATGTTAGGGAAATAAGCACTGTTTGGTTATCATTGACATGTTCTCTAAATGGATTGTGGCATTTCCCACTAAACACCAGACAGCCACAGCAGTAGCCAAAGCACTGTTAACAGACATTGTTCCCAGATGGGGCATTTCATACAAAATCTCCTCAGACACACGGCACACACTTTGTCAGTCAGGTGATAACAGCTGGGACTGAGATTAGACATGGATCTTAGGAAACATTGCAGCCATCACCTTGAGTCAGCTGGGGCCGTAGAGAGAGGTACACTGAAAAACAGATTGAACAAGTGTATGGATCAGACAGGGCTGAACTGGTTCAAGGGCTTGCCACTTGTCCATTTCCAAATGAGACACCAAGTCCCTCCTTTTCAGATTATTTTTGGGTATCCACCAAATGTGGAGCTGTCCCCCTCAGTTTTGTCCTCGGATGAGACAGCTCTCCAGATCAACTATTTGATAAAATACTGTGCACAACTCTCCACACTCCTCTCACTCAACAGGTCCAGAGTACAAGCTGCCTTTCTTCTGACTACAATCGAGCATCTGCATGCCATTCAGACTGGTGACTTTGTGATCGTTCACAACGCGAAACGGAAAAGGTGGACCGACTGGAGGTGGATTGGCCCTTTCCAATTTCAGCTGACAACCCAAACGGCCGTGAAGGTCGCGGAGCGAGCGATGTGGATCTACGCATCACACTGCAGAAGGGTACTGACACCAGCTGATGCTGACCCAAAAGCAAAAGGACCAGCAGAGGGGGCGTCGACGAGGTCGTTGAATGAGGTGGCGCAGTAAGGTGCTACCCCGTCGTGAGCTGGCTTCTCGTGAGCTGTGCGTGAAGGAGCGTTTCTTTTGGATCAGGA
The DNA here is from genome assembly GCF_900634775.1 of Gouania willdenowi. Lineage (NCBI taxonomy): Eukaryota > Metazoa > Chordata > Actinopteri > Blenniiformes > Gobiesocidae > Gouania > Gouania willdenowi. The sequence goes on from NC_041044.1 coordinate 3,249,525, forward strand.
GCTGTGCATAAAGGAGCATTTCTTTGCTTTGTGGAAATACGAAGCAAGGGGAAAAAAGACGTTGGGCAATCACAGGGGCTGATATTTTTGACAAGGCACATGGTCTGTTAAAAAATGAAGCCTTGAGGACTTCGAAGAAAATTGTACCGTCACAAGCCTTTCTGTTTGTGATTGAGGAAAAGACTGAAGAATCTTCGTTCAACATGGCATCGGCCCGTTGTTTCATGTGGAGCTTGCTCCGCTATAGCCTCAGCTGCTGACGGAGGCACTGGACTGGAGTTAATAAATACGAGTGATGTTCATGATGTGAATGGTGTTTTTGACAAAGGTACATATGGTAACAGAAGTAAACGTTGGATTAGCGATCTTAACCTACACAATACTTTATTGGCTACTAATGTGACCCACCCGTTCCTCACGAATACCTATGCTAATTATCAACCTAAAAGTAGAGGCCGCTCCAACTGCTACGTATGTTCTTATATGCCTGTGTCATTGATGCATCCACGCCTGACAGCTATACACATAACCCCGCCTGATTCGCTATGTTATTTGGCCTATTCCACCCCTGGCGGGGGGGAATCCCAAACATTGCCCTAAACAATCGGTAAAAAAGCTCACAATCCTACGGGATGATACTTCAGCCCCTATGTACGTCGAATACACACCATCTACCGTTTTCCCCTATTGCTTCACTAGGAACGGCACACGTAAATTGGGCCAATTTCCTTGGCCTAATTGCAATCGTACCCATGGTCCTGAATGCTCAAATTGAGAAAAAATAAACACATGGGACCACGCTCAGACACCCAGGGTTAATGGAACACTTAATTTGGACAATGGGTTCTGGTTGTGCGGCTATATACTATATACACATCTTCCTCCAAACTGGGATGGGGTATGCGCTTCCGTGCATGTAACTGATCACACTTACATAGTCTCAGCTGTTCCTCTATCTTCACTACGGAAACGTAAATCTCACACTCCTCTGGGTTTCAACCCACATGACGCAATCTGGGGTACGGACATTCTGCCGGAACATAAACTATGAACATTTGGGCAAAAGGTATCCTATTAGCTGTTTCCCTGGAAGGGAGTTGGGAAAACGTTGCTGCGAATGGAAACGTACATCAATATGATGTACGCAGCCTTTACCAGGATCTCGGGGGAAATTACAAACACAAGATTAATGGTTTTGCAAAATAAATTGGTTTTAGACCTGCAAACCTTGGCCAAAGGGGGAGTGTGTGCAATTGGAGGGGCTTCCTGTTGTACATACATCCCGGACAACACCGTGGACAGTCAGATCATTGCGTAAGCGGTTAAAAACATCTCCAAGTTATGCAACGCTATAAACAAAGATCACTTAGGGGGTCCTGATTGGTTTTCCACCATGCTTGCAGGCTGGCGTCTACTTTTGCTTAAAATTGCTATGATACTGGTAATAACAATTCAAATCCTCTGTTGCGGGATTCTCATACTGCGCCGGTTAATGGAAGGACTCGTGCAAAGTGCATTCGCTGACAGACATGTGCGCATAGCTCAACAACAGCCAGAACTACCACCAGACATATTTTTGATGTGCGTGTTTGACGATTCTGATGGTGAGTCTGCACAGTCATCCCTTTACACTTATTGTATTTCTTTTGCTGTGTTTTTGCTAAGTAATATTTTCCAATGAATCATGTAGTAGCAATGTTTGACATAATCACGTGGTTGCTCATTTTTGATATAATCATGAATATAGACTTTGCTAATGAATGTAGTTGTTAATGATAGATTTTGATCATGTTCTTTTTTAAGGGTTTTGCTTATTTCCACCTTCCTCTTGCTCTATTTTTAGAGATGTCTGTGTCTCAGAAAAACAGCATATCCGTAATGTGACGACAGTAACGATGCTATTGTTTGATCTATTATATGTGTTTCATCTATCTACTATTTGTTACTAAGATTATAATTTATTACTAGCTGATTTTCTTCAACTCGTCTTGCATGCTTTCCTTCTGCAGGAGGAATCTTTTTGTACTCCTTTTATTTAGAATAGAATAAATATTTTTTTATTACTTTATCACTCTTTCGTCTGGACCTCATCAATCATCACAGAGCGTAAACACTTGGTTTAACACAAGGAAAACTGTAAAACTGCCATGACAACGCTCTGCAGGGGTTATTTCCTCAAACCTGCAGCGTATCACACTTTAGAGCAGGTACCGTATTGATGACAGATGATGATGATGCGCTGATCATTTCTGAAAGCAGAAATGGAAGAAGTGAATGAAATCAGGCTTTCCACTTAAACATTAATCTGTTGTTCGTATGAGGGGGAAAAAGGAGAGATTTTAATTGTGACACGGACAGAAGAATTTGGCCGATCCTCTCACACTGCAATAATCTGATCTATAATCTGATCAAATCAACCTGTTACAGTGTTTATCAACGAAGGCGCTTCAAATTAAAAGTGTACTTTATAATTTTCACGGATTTCAATGACATTTACAATCGTTGGGAAAATTTTAATGTTCCGTGATTTCTAGACAGGCCCAAAAAAATGACATCATGCCCCAGCCCGCCTCCTTTGCTTCAGACTGCCTTTATTCACACGCTACGTGCTTTTGTTCTACTTACGCGCGATGGGCGTGTCAGGAGCCTGGACCTGACATGAAAAGTTGTCATTTTTAAGGTGGCGATACAAACGCTGCTTTAAATTAATTGTGGCCAAAGGCAGGAACGTGCATGTGAAGTGTTCATTATATCCAGTAGCAAAGACTTTGTCCACATCCGTTATAAACAACTCAAATTTAATGAAGCACCTCACAACAACACACGCATCTAAAGAATCTGAATTCTTTGACATATAGCAACTTGCGTACCCCTAGGGGTACACATACCCCCATTTAAGAAACACTTGCTTATACTATAAGGTCTCAAAAAATTTATAGTTTTCATACTCCACAAAAATCTAAGATAAATGAAAATCTAAACATAGTGAACCTGACTGTGCCAGCAGTGCTGCTCATCCCTCTATGACAGTGTCCAGTGTGTGTGCTGCTATGGTTTGTGTCATTTGGGAGTTAATGGGAAACTTCCTCTGAGCTCTTCACACTGATGCTATGGTGTCACGTCACTCTGAGAGTTTGAATAAAGGATGAGAGAAAAGATTCACGCACTGCTTCCCTCCATTAGCGCTGTTGATAAAGCGTGGCTTTGTTTGAGAGCCAAAGGAGTAGAGCAGCAGCTCCTCCTTCACTCTGCCAACAAAGAGGCACAAATCCCTCTTTGGAAGAGGAGAAGAAAAAGAGATTTTTAAGAGATAATTTGCTAATTATCCTTGTAATCTGTAGAGATGAGCATGAAGGGGTGTCACAGAGGGGTGGGGTGGGGGGGGTGAGGGTGGGGGGGTTAATGGAAAAACCAGCCAGAGAAGAAGAAGCTGTTTTAGTTACATCTGATGGTTCATTATTGTCAAATACATAATGAATCATACACACACGAAACAGACTCCTGTTAGGCTCCTCCCACTCAGCTGTTGTTAGACTCCTCCCACATCGATCCAGGAGCTTCTGTTCATTCCTGTCCTGGTTTTGTTCATGATTCTGTGCTTGAAGAATAACAATGTTCAGTAACGGCTTCCAGTAACGGGGTAATCTAACGAATTACTTTTTACGCCGTTACAACGCCGTTAACGTTACTGAACGTTAAATGTGGTGCGTTGCATGCATTGATTGAATTCACTGTTATCAGAAAGAAACCCTGGCTTCATACGCAGCTGTAGTGAGGAGGTGGGTTAAAAACAAGGTGAGCGATTATGATTGGCTAAGGCGGTGTCATGTTTCATGGTAGCCAATCAGAGCCAGTGTTTTTACACGTGTGAGCACAGACACACACACAGACACAACCAGTACGGATTTGATGAAGCAGCAGAGATGGCGAGCGTGGAGCAGTCTGATGAAAAGTCTTAAAGTGTAACAACCCTGGATCAATCTGTCACTGAGAATGTTCATGTACATACTATTTAATTTAAATGTTCACCTGCACTACTCATCAATGTACTACTGCACTATTATCTTATTATTATATTTTATTTTATTATTATTATTATCTTATCTTGTTATTGTTATCTTGTTATTTAATTTAGTTTTGCACATATTAGTCAAACTACTGTTTATATTTATGTTTATATATATATATATATATATATATATATATATATATTTTTTTTTTTTTTCAGGATTTAGTTTGTGTGTGCTGTACTACAACGCTGGACAACTTCTAACAGAGCTAAATCACCATTGTAACTTAGGCTGAACACTTAACCTGGTCTGGACCAGGTTAAGTTTTGGATAAAAGATCAGTTCTATTGGAAAATTAGCTGCCCAAATGGACATCCTATAGAGTTTTTGCCCCGACGTCACTGGGTTTTGTTTATGCTTCTATCTTGGATGGCATCATCATGTCAGCAGACCACAGTTCAAGTTGTGACTGTGATCATCTATCTATAAAGCAAAGAAGGTTTGCGTGTGTGTGTGTGTGTGTGTGTGTGTGTGTGTGTGTGGAGCAAATGTCTCCGCGATGCGGTATGAGTTCGACCTGAAACTTTGCCAACGGATTCCAAACACCACAAGTGTGTGCATTCGTTATTTTGGAGTACTTTGGTATTGCAAAACGTTCAAAACGTTCATTTTAAGATTACAGCACTCTCGGTAATGAGCGCGGTATCGAGCGTGCAATGTCCGGTTCCGGGTCACCGGGTCATGACGTCACTGTGTCGCAGTTTGTTTAGATTTAAAAAAAGAAGGTTAATATTAAAAACTTTTTGTACTGCTAAAAGTTATTTAAGTTAATATTTCATGGTTAATTAAAATTATTCTTGTGATCCCAAACTTCCTTTAAATCACGGGTGATGGACTTGACTTCCTCTTCTGTCTCCATCACTGTGGGCAGCGGCTGTGCTTTATCACAAACTATCTGGTTGGTACCCAATGAAGATTGTCCCAAAAGAAATCAACATAATAGACTGTAGTTGTTTAAGGAGACCAGCAGGGGGCTCTAGACATGCCACCTTGTGCCAGAGACAACAGATTATTGATAATTAGGACCCTTCCTCTGTATGACATTTGTGGTAACAACCACCTCCATTTCTCTAACCTGCCCTTCACCTTTTCTACCACCCCCTCTCGGATCTAAACCTAACCTTCACTCTTTGCCCAGTTTAGTTTATTTATTTCAGTTTGAATTTTTATCATTAAAATAATATCATCAGCATAGGCTGAAACAACAAAAGCTCTCTGACAGTGTGGTAGCACCAGCCCCTGAATTGAGGAGCCCAACTTACAAAGCAAGGGTTCAATAGAGATGGCATATAACATGCCTGAAAGAGCACACCCCTGCTTTATTACTGTTTGAATTCTCAATGGAGCACTTAATCCTCCATTCATTTTCAGTACACTCTCAATGTCCTGGTACAACGCTTTCACCATAGCTATGAAACCGGGGTTGAGGCCAAAAGCCCCCAAAGTTTTCCAAAGATAGAGGTGCTCAACCCGATCAAAAGCTTTTTCTTGATCCAAAGAAATGAGACCAGAATGTGCCCAATGAACTAGAGACGTCCAAAACATCCTGAATTATTAACACATTGTCATGAATAGACCTGCCAGGCACACAGTAGGTCTGGTCCTGATGCACGATCTGTTCCATGACTTCTTTTATTCCGTTGGCCAGCGCTTTGGAGAAGATCTTATCATCAGTGCAGAGCAGTGAGACAGGACGCCAGTTTTTTTTATCTCAACTCAACTTTATTTATAGAGCCCTTTAAGGAGTAAACAGACTCATTACCTTCCGAGTGTTCAGAAAAGAACTGCACAGCTCGTCTCCTGATGGCTCTATCTTCCATTAGCTCCAGTCCCGCTGCTGATCTCAGAACATGGATGTACCTGCTCTGCCCATTCTTTTTTTCCAGCCCAAAGAAAAATTTGGATGGAGCATCCATCTGAGTTGCACTCTAAAACCTGGATCTGACCAGAGCTCCCTGGGCTCTGGTTCCCAGGAGGTCTGTAAGAGCTGACTTTTTGGCTTTTAGGACTTCAATATGTGCTTGTTTTCCTGTGGACTCTAGCAAAGTTTGGAGTTCCACAATTTCAGCCTGTAGAGCTTTCATGGATCTTGTGATGTCCGTGTGGCATTGAGAGTGTACTGCTGACAGAACGTTTGAATTTCGGCTTTACCTCAATCCCACCACTGTTTATAAGACTTAAAATCTTTCCATACATACATATCTAAAACTCTCTACAATGTTTTTAACAAGTAACAAAGATGTGTTAAAGTACCATGAATTGCTTTTAGTTTTAAAATTGTTCATAAAAATATTACAAAAAACAAGAGAGTTGTCAGTAAAAGGGGCAGGTACAATAAAACTATCCTTAAACACATTCATCTGATACTTGAAGGTATAAAACCGATCAAGTCTGGCTAAAGAAATAAAACCATCTCTGCTATGACTCCACGTTTATTTTGTTTCTCCTCCACACGTCTACAAGCTCATGATTTAAATTACCTGGTTTAACAGTAGGATGATGTTCAATATGATTCTTATTCATAGAGTCCTCCGCAGTACAATTAAAATCACCTCCTAAAATCAAAAAAGTGTCGTTAGTAACACTTTTAATAATGAGTTCATCTCACTCAAGAACAGCAGTCTGGGAGCATAGACATTTACCAAAAACAGCTCACACTGCTCAAAAATAGAGTGATCTACCTCATCATCATCATCATCATCATCATCATCATCATCATCACCATCATCAGCAGCAGCAGCAGCAGCAGTACCTTTAGTTAGCTCCATCCTAACTCCTGGTAAAACAGGCTTTCCCTCGACTTCTTATCAGATCTCTGACTGTTTCAACACTTTTTTTTTTTTTATCAGGGAAGTAGTTTTCAATTTTAACTCCCCACATGGTTTTTTTGTTTTCTTAATTAATTTTTTACATTTTTTTCAATACTGTAGTCTTTTTTGTTTCTTTGTCTTTGAGAAAAGCAGATGTCTCACTATCAGTTAGATGAGAAAAAAACTTCATCAGCACTGAACTCCGACCCTTCAGATTCCTTGTGTTCCCTTCCTGATTTCACTTTTGCTTTCTTACTTGTTTTAAAACAAGTTTTACTCGTTTCCTGCTAAACATAGTCATTATTTTTCTCTTCCTGCATCCCCTCCTCTGCAGTATCAGCGCTCCCCTCTAGGGACGCTGTGGCCTCTGTTTCTATCATCTCCTCTACTCACACATACGTCCTTCATCTGCACCATTCTGTATTTACCATCTACACCATTCTCTTGTCCAACCTGTGACTGTTTCTCTCCCTGCCTTTTATCAACACACTTCTGTGTTTCTTTAACTGTTTTTTATCTCCTCTTCATAGACTTTTCTACGCTTGTTTGCCTGTTTTACCTGCATCGCTCCCACTCTGTATCTGTTCTCCATTCTTTAATTGTTCTCCTACCTTTCCGTTATTCCCGTCATTCTGCACTCTCCCACCTGCCCTCCTCTCCTTCTCAGTACTTTCACTTTGTTCATCTACTTGTCTGCGCTGTCCCTCCCCCATCAGCCCTTGGGTGATCTCCTCACCACTCCTTCCTCACCCACCGGTCTGTTTATCAGCTGACCTGCCGCCCTCACCAAAATCTGGACATGCCCTGACCGGGCGCCCCTCTTTCTTACAGTGGAGACATTTCATGTTTTCAGACATAACGTGAATAACATAATCAAAATCATCCAATCTCAAACTTTACACAAGACTAAGGTCCTCATTTCTTTAGTTCAAAATCCTGTACACTTGTTGTCTCACGTCTCTAAAGTCACTTTTCCAGTGGTGTCACTGGTGCGACTAACTTTCTTTTTGGTTGCATCAGCACAGAATTTGGTCGCACCCCCTTTTTTTTTCAAGCCATGCGTGCTGATAAATAGTTGACTTAACAGTAGTTTAACTAACTTAACATCTGCATTGTTTCACCCGATTCAATTAAATTCAAAGGGTCCAGCTCTGATAGTGGGGTCTCCGAACCCTCGTCCCCTGGTCAGGGGTCTGCAACCTTTACTCTACAAGGAACCATTTAACCTCATCTCACCTGGATTAAAGTCCTCCTGGAGCCACAAATACCTTCTCTATGAAGACAATACAGTATTAAATTATATAGAATAATGTTTGATTTCATTTGATTTGATTTATATTGATCATGTAAATGGAAACTTAAAAACAGTTTGAAATAAAATAAAATAAATTAACATCAATGAATAAAACAGTATCTTTCATCTTCAAATTCTTATACATCTCAGTTTAAATGAACACAATGTTATATAAAGAAGATTTTTATTTAATTTGAAAGGCTACAAAAAGTAACTTGAATATGATAACACATGATCATGTGATCAACACATGCTAATAACTCATTTCTTACCACACATGCATATTGAACCTGTACATTGGTGAAGTAGGAATGTACTGAGTCATTGCACAATGTGATTTATTTTAGGTTAACAAATTGTTATATCTTGATTTTATTTGTCATTAATCATTATTAGCCTCTGTAAAAAAAAAAAAAAAAACTATTTATTTCAATAGTTTTTTTAAAGCTATAGGGAGCCATTGCATAAGAGTCAAAGGGCCAAATTAGGCTCCAGAGCCGCAGGTTGCAGACCCCTGAACTGAGAGACCCACAGCTGAACATCTGTCCTGGCATCATCGTCCATCAGTTCTGGTCCCTTCATGATGACTCTGATGAGGTCCTCCTTTTTGGTGTGGAATCGTGTATGCGCTGCGCGTGTACGCTCTCCACTCGGCGCCCCACATGCACTCCGTCACTATGCCCGGTGAGCTCAGCGAGCCCTCCCACCCCACCATCCCCCCAATCGCCCGCCCCACGTCCAGATGCCTGTCCCCAGTGTTGGTGATATAGCAGTGTGTGACATGGCGCGTGTACACTGAAAGAAATTACTTTTGGGTGTACTAAATTTTATTGTGTAAAACTACATAATTCCTACTTTGTAAAATTAGGTCTCAGTGTTTACTAACTTTTGTCATTTAAAATTGTGTACGAATATGTGATTTAATTATTTAAAATAATGAATTGTATAGGAACTGTAACAATTACTGTAATTTTAGTATTAATCTGTTTTTTTTAATTATTGTAATTATTATGAAAACCCGAGTAAAATTTACTCCAAAAAGATCAGAGCTCAAGTTTGAATTGGCACATGCGCAGTGGGACCCTTACAACCCGGGATTCAGTCTGGTAGTCGGTTAGGACGGACTCTTTAACCAAAGGCGAATTCAGTCAAAGGAGCTGTTCCAGGACTCCAATGTGCAAACATGTAAAGGCTAAGGTAAGTAACTACTTTTCATTTCTGTTTTTCGTACAACAATATACATATTTTTTGTTTCAGTATATTATCGCAGACGAGGACGTTAAGAAAACAAGGCACCTGTTTGCGATGCTAGCGCCACAAGCATGGCCACACAAGCCCCTCTACTAAAAAGTTGGAGCTGTATTTTCGCAATTTTATTTAATTTTTTACTTCTCGCTACAGGAAAGAACCGAATGCAAACCACTGAAAACAATTAACGCAAAATCCAAATCCATACATTTTCAGCAAGTGTCGCAACTGTTACGGTCAATACTACAGATCCCATCATGCTTTGCCTTGGCACGTCACGTGTGCTCGTCAACCAAAACAACGATGGTGGGTGTGTTGAGACTGTACGGGAATGCCTGTTCTTTCGTCTGCAAAGAGCTTGTTCTCGTTTCTAAAACTTATCTCTGGGCTGTGAACAGAGGACCGCGCGCTCCCGTTAAGCCCCCCGTGCCCCGGTATGTTAGATTTGGAGCTCGTTCTGGATATCATGCTTTTCATTACAGTCTCACTTTCTCACAATGCAAAACAAAATAACCACCTATGTAAATACGACTGATACTTATGATTATTACTTATGCTTAACAAATATTAATGGCACGTCTTGTCTTATTATATATATTACTTTTTTATATAAGAGTTGGCTTTTTTGAAGCAGTGAAACCTCTCTGTTCATCACCACTAATACATTCTAAAACCCCTATACTGTTTATCAGCTAATTCACGCAATCACAACCACGTGATGTTAGTCATTTTGAGTCATTTTCTAAAACCTGTCTTGCAGAAAAGTCCTGAAACTGAAATCCCTCAGATTCATTTGGAACTTTCACTCAGGTAAACATTTAACTATAAACATTTATTGTTTACCAGCTAAATGCATTGATTAAATAAGTTTTCTTTTTGTATTTTTGTCCTACAGTGACCCATATTTCTCAAAAGACAAACGGCAGGCAGCATAAACCCTTCAAGCACCAGCCGGTATGTTTGATTTGGAATCTCTGTACCAAAATTCCATCAGTGCATGGTTATTACCTGTTAACTATACTGTTACAACAGTTTGGTCACACAATCACAGCAAAGATGATGTCATTAGTAATTTTGAAATGACCTAAAATGTGTCTTTTAGAAAAGGGGAGAGCAAAGTAATCCTAACTGAGACCACTAAGATACTACACACTTTCAGTCTGGTAAGCATTTAACTGTAAACATTATTTATTGTTTGCTAACTAAATTAATTAATTTAATTCCTCATTTCTTTTTTGTTTCTTTTGTAATTTTGTCTTTCAGGGGAGCCATACATTGAAGTCTAGGGAGAGCAGATGTCACAAAGGAGATCCAGTAGGGAAGAAGGGTGGTGCTATTGGAGCTAAACTGAGACCTGTCTTGGACAACCTGAGACAGGTGTGTTTACTTGGTCACAATTGAACCTGTCTTGAGCTTGTGCTGAGTGCATTAAATATTTTTTCTTTACTATTAATAAATTCCTGTCTGACTGTTTACAGGACCAAACTGTTGAGATGAGACGTGGAGATGTGATTCGTGGATTAATGCTCTACCTTGGTGAAAAAGAGGAAGACCTCTTTCTAGATTGCCAGGTAAAATACTTGAAATTTGTATGATTGCATTTATGATTATTAAATTAGTAATCATTCTGTTACAGACAAAACATACTCAAGTTTATTATTTATTTTAGTTCACTGTAATATAGCTAGGGCATATCATTTTTTACTTTAAACTTGTACGCTGTTGAGTATGTGTTGAAGTAACTATTGCTCTCTTTTATTTATCTAGGTGGACAACTTGGAGGATGTTTGTCAGCACAACATGAAGATCGCTGTTGTTCGTGCTTCCTATGCTGAAGAGCCTGTGGATGTTTCCATTGTTCTTGATGGCAAGGAGATTCTGACTGGATGTGGAAATGCTGCAAAGGCATGTACACTGCTAATGGGTCTCATTTATTCCCTGAATCTTGTTTATCCTCCAACACTGCGTTACACTTTTGAAGTGTTCCAGAAACTTTTCTTAGATTTAGATGCAATAAAGCTATCCCCCAAAGTACAAAGCCTGAAAATGAAGTTGCTGTCCAAAACTTAAAATATGACATTTTGTTCAGCTTAAGCGACTTGTCATGCCATTGCCGTTATAGCATTTTTATGCTAGCAAGTAGTTTTGTTATGGCGAAACACCTGCACATGTTTCAAAGTGGTTTTATTCTTGGATTTCATTTGTAAGCCATTATGTTTTGGAAGTCACTTTTTCATGCAGACTTTAGACAAATTTTTGGTTCTTTGTCTAGTTTAGTTTGTGTCTACTGCAATGCCAAATACTCTACTGCAATCATTTGTTGCCCTAAATACGAAACTGTTCATGAATGTTAATACAGCTGTAAACGCATGCAGCCATTTCTCACAGCTGTGCCTTCAGAAAAGACATTGTGTTTGTCGATTCATTGTTCTTTTAAGTGTAAAACTTGGACAAAAAAGGTTGTCAATAAACAAAAAAGTTGTTGATAAATATTGGCATTTTTGTATTATTGATTTTTCATATTAATTCAATAAAATTTAACATGTTGTAGTTATTACTCAAATTTAGTGCTTAATATTTATTTTTGTAATAAGAATAAATAAACTGATGCAACAGATAAAATATAAATAACATTTAATAAAGTAATCCATTATTGTATATGATCAGCACACATAAAAGTTACTCAGTATTTCTATGACACACACAGAAATATCCAAAAAATCACATACACCTTACTTCATTATTTCACATAACCAAGTGTAATAAAACTGATTTAGTAGGGTAAGATTTATTTACAAATACCATTTAGGTTTTACTTGATAAAGGCAAGAGAGTTTTACTTGATTTAGAGTAGTAAAATTTAATTCAAATATCATCATGCAAATACTTACGAGTATTTTTCTAAGTAAATGTTAATAGTTATTTCTTTCAGTGTAGTGTCTATGTCGGACCCTGATTCACAGGAGGAAGACTCAGAGGATGAGGAAGTTTACTCCTTTTGGATTTTCACTAGAACTCGTACAGATGAGACCAGACAAAAATTTACTCGCACACACTGAAAAAATAGTCGCATATGTGACCAATTTACTCGCAGTCTCGAGCCCTGCGTCTGTGTGACACTACATGACTCATAACTGTGGTGCGTTGCAACTCGACGACAGCTTTTTTTTATAGGAGAGACTATTTTACCATGTCATGACAAAAATCATCACTTATGAAAGGCGAAACGTTCGACAAAGTCACTCTTTTTGCCGCCAGAGACAGAGAAGATACAGCAACAAACATATCATTAATAACCACTCCGCTCTCCACCACCGCATTCACCTTTTCTACGCTGTCAACAAACAGCACGACTGCTCCGTTCATTCTTGCTGTGAATTTTACACTCTGAGGTCAGATCACCACAGCAACAGCGCGGGCGCATTCGTTTACTGAGTACTGGGAAGCACGGGCGACCTTTACACCATGCGTCCTCGTTAGACCGGTAAACTCCACATTCAACCCCATTATCTTTCCCAACATAAACTCCACACACCACGGCGACCGGCGAGTGCTGGTTGTCACCAACACAAACAAAAAACAACTAAAAAACACGTACCCTTAACTTTACAATCAATTCGTTAATACCTAAACATAAAATTACACAGTATAGAGAGAGAGAGAGAGAGAGAGAGGAAAATGCATGAATAATGTGTCGGTGTTGGTCTCACCCCAGGTGTGATATGAAAAAAACATGATGAAAACTATAGAAATAAATGTATTCAGTAGACACTAAATCACCTGAATTTTCTGAAAAATGTAAATATATTTTTATTAGATTTTTTGATCATGTATATATTTGAATTGCCTTGTGTATGAAATGTGCTTTACAAAGCGTTTATATGCCTTGATAAAGTGAAACTGATCAGAGTCCATTTATTCTCCCATGAACTAATATTGTATAATATCACTAATGTAAACATTAACACTTATCAATTATCTGCCTGCATTCATTTCTTCCCGCTTTTTCTGGTGCAACAGTGTTGTTTTTGGTCTGCGTTTGTGATTGGTCAGACGCAGCAAACTCCACCCCTTTTTTTTGTGAGCTCGCACGCACCCAGCTTGAAAACCGCTGGTTAAAGTGAATGTGTTGATATCCTGCTTCGTAGTACAGCTGCTCTGGGATTGATTATGTGAAGCTAACGGAGAGATAATTCAGATCCAGCTTTGTAGTAAAAGTACTTTGAGTTTTAGGAATCATTTTGTTTTGTTTTCATTGCCAATTTTCTGGTCATTGAATGTGTTTGTTTTGTATATTTTACTCTTTTTGTGATTATTTTAGTCATTTTTGTCTAATTTTAGTTTTGTCGTCATTTTCTGTGATTTTGGATTCATTTTTTTTGTTTATTTTTGGAGTCAGTGTGTGCATGTAAACCTGAGTAGGCATGGTGGGAGGTCGAGCCCAGTGATTCTTAAATGGGGGTACGTGTACCCCTAAGGCTACACGATGGCGTTACAGGGGGTACAGAGAGAGAGAGAGAGATACTGGAAAATTATTAAATGTGAGCATGAAAAATATGGGTTTTAAAATGTTTATTTTTAGTTAATAATGATATTCATAATAATGATTATAGAAATGATCTTGATTAGAAATTAACTGAATTAACATTTGAAAAATGTTGTGATTCATTTTGGGTTAAATGATTTAGCCAAGGAGGAGTCTGAGGTGTTAAAGCAGGATTTCACCCATCTGCTAAAAACTGTGAGCTGTTTACTGCCTAAAGTGTTCATCAGTGGCCCGATACCTCCAGTCCGCAAAGGAGATCTGAAATTCTCAAGGATTTACTCTTTGAATAAATTTCTGTCTTCGGCTTGTGCTGCCCTTTCACTAAATTTTATAGAAAATTTTCCTATTTTTTGGGAACGTCGTCATCTTTTTAGAGCAGATGGACTGTGTCTAAACAAGGCTGGAGTAAAACTCTTCACATCCAACTTGTTTTACTTCACCAGTCACACTGCTATCAGTTCTGATAAAGACAAAGGACAACATGTACCATTGGAGAACAAAACAACAAGGAAAGAACATGGAGTCGATGAGCTTCCAGCAAGAAATAAAAATCGCCAAAATGAAGAGGTCAACCCAACCCCCACATCTCAGGACCCACCTGCTTCACCCCAAAATTCACCTACTTCCACCTCATCCAGCTTCTCTCCTACCCCTGCCTTCTTGGATTTAACTGCCCAGATGAACGAGCTGGTTCTGGCTGGCACAAGACTGACACCCCACCCTTTACCCCACCATGGTCCCATCTTATCTCCTCTAAAGAATCAATCAGCACCACCCATCCCTCCTCGACGATACCAGGCTCAGGATCACTCTTCTCCTCAGGCCAGCTGTGTTCATCTTAGAGTGACACAGGTCTGATGTGTGCTGGGTCCAGACTGCAATAGCTCTATTTTTAGGAACAACCAGAAAAAGTCAGGGCCCTATGGAGTTAATGCAGTTTCTTTAATTCCTGTGGTGACAGGTAACACAGGTAAAATTGTTAAATTAAAAAAAAGCAAAAAGCTTTATAGAGATAAAAATTTGACTGCTATAACATGTCATCCAAAAAGTCCACCAGTGTCTCCAGTAAAGTCTTTAAAATGAGCTCTTCTTAATGTTAGATCTCTTGTTAACAAGTCACTAATAATTAATGATTTTATTTTGACACATCACTTGGACTTTTTATTTCTTAATGAAACATGGTTGAATGATGGTATCAGTAATACTATTCTCAATGAAAGTGCACCACAAGACTTTATTTATTTAAATAAGTGTCGTACTTGCAGGAAAGGTGGTGGAGTTGCTGCCATTTTTAAATCAATATTTCAGTGCAAAGAAATAATATTTGGGGATTTTATCTCATTTGAATATATGTCATTCTTACTGAAGGGTGATTCAAGAGTTCTGTTTTTAGTCGTTTATAGACCCCCAAAATATTCTGGAGAATTCATGGATGAGTTTGCTGAACTGCTGTCAGTTGTATGCACTGAATACAACTTTTTAATAATAACAGGTGACTTAAATATTCATGTAGACAATAACATGGACAATACTGCCAAAGAACTGTATGCTTTAATGGATACTTTTGGTCTTACACAACATGTGACTGGTCCGACACACTCAAGGTCACACTTTGGATCTGGTTATCTCTAAAGGTGTTGATATCTCTGCTGTTGATGTAAGAGACTTAGCTCTATCTGATCATTTCTGTGTCTTTTTTGACCTAGAGACTGTAACATCTGTTCCCCCTACTTCTGTGTGTTTAAAGAAAAGGTACATAAATGACAACACAAGTGCACAGTTTATGGAAGCCATAGCAATGACACCAACATTGAGTGCTGAGACAGTTGATGATCTTCTGGATGAGTATAATAGAAACGTCTGTAATGTCATAGATGTGGTGGCACACAGAAAACACCTTGGAGGAGGACTGAGATAATGCAGAATTTGAAATCTGACTGTAGAAGAGCTGAGCGTAAATGGAGATCAATAAAACTCCAAATTCATCTAGAACTGTACAAAATAAGTCTGCGAAAATTCAATGATGGCTTGTTCAAAGCAAGGCAGCAATACTTTTCTGAAATTATTGCCAAAAATGTCAACAACTCTCGCGCGTTGTTTTCTGTAATTGAAAAGCTCACAACCCCCCCAGATCAGATAGCCCCTGAATTACTGTCAGCTGGAAAATGCAATGAATTTGCTGTATATTTCAATGAAAAAATACAATCAATAAGGTCAAACATCAGAACAAAACAGCAAAATCACAAAAAGCTTGAACAGCTTCAACCACTGAGGGATGAGTCAACTACAATGTTAGAGTTTATTACAGTGAACCCAAAAACAATCGAGGAGACTGTTCAGCAGCTGAATCCATCAACGTGTTGCCTTGACACAATACCCTCAAACTTCTTTAAAACTGTTGTAAAGTCAATTGTCACTGATTTGTGTTAGATAATTAACTGCTCATTCCAATCAGGCACCGTACCAAAATCCCTGAAAGTAGCTGATGTGAAACCTCTGTTAAAAAAGAGAACACTGGATGCCTCTATACTGGCTAACTATAGACCAATAAGAACCTTCCATTCATGGCCAAGATCATTGAGAAGGTGGTTTTCAACCAACTGAGTCAATTCTTAACATTCAACAAAATATTTGATACATTTCAGTCAGGTTTTGGTTCTCATCACAGCACTGAAACTGCTCTTATCAAAGTGATCAATGACATAAGGTTGAACACTGATTCAGGAAAAGTATCTGTTCTCATTCTGTTGGATCTAAGTGCTGCATTTGACACTGTAGATCATACAATTTTGTTGCACAGATTGCAAACATGGGTTGGACTAAATGGAAAAGTAATGCAATGGTTTAAGTCATACTTGGAGGAGCGAAGCTATTTTGTAAGCATTGGAAACTTTGAATCTGACAGATTACCAATGTCCTGTGGGGTTCCTCAGGGCTCTGTTCTTGGACCTCTTCTGTTTAACCTTTACATGCTTCCTTTAGGACAAATTTTACAGAACTGTAAGGTTGATTATCAGAGCTATGCAGATGACACACAACTATATCTATCACTGAACCCAGATGACCATGGTCCCATTGAGGTGTTGTGTGACTGTTTAGAAAAAATAAACTGCTGGATGAGTGAAAACTTCCTTGAACTAAACCATGACAAGACGGAGGTGATTGTCTTTGGTAACAAGGAAAAGAGGACTGCTGTCAGCAATTATCTTGAGTCTCGATCTTTAAAAGCTAAAGACCAAGTCAAAAACTTTGGTGTTCTGATTGACTCAGATCTTACATTCAGCAGTCAGATCAAATCTATCACAAAAACAGCCTTCTACCACCTAAAGAACATCTCCAGAGTGAAAGGTTTAATGGCTCAGAAAGATCAGGAGAAACTGGTCCATGCTTTTATCTCCAGCAGACTGGACTATTGTAATGGTCTTCTGACAGGAATCCCCCAAAAGAGCATCAAACAGCTACAGCTGGTTCAGAACGCTGCAGCTCGGGTCTTAACCAGAACAAAGAGGTCAGAGCACATTACTCCAGTTTTAAAGTCTTTACACTGGCTCCCAGTCAGCCTCAGAGGAGACTGTAAAGTTCTGCTGCTGGTGTATAAATCTGTGAATGGGTTTGGTCCAGAATACATCAGTGACATGTTAGTCAGGTATGAACCCAGCAGGTCTCTCAGATCTATGGACACAGGTCAGATAGTGGAGCCCAGAGCTCACAGTAAACATGGTGATGCTGCTTTTAGTTGTTA
This sequence comes from Gouania willdenowi, assembly GCF_900634775.1. Classification (NCBI taxonomy): domain Eukaryota; kingdom Metazoa; phylum Chordata; class Actinopteri; order Blenniiformes; family Gobiesocidae; genus Gouania; species Gouania willdenowi. Next base: position 3,267,235 of record NC_041044.1, read on the forward strand.
TGCTGCAAAGAAGTGGAACAAACTGCCAGCGGAGCTGAAGTCAGCATCACATGTGAACATTTTTAAATCAAAGTTAAACGCACTTTTTTTCTCTACTGCATATGATTGAGAGAGAGATTTTTTGTCATGTTGTTGATGTAATGATGATTTTACTGATGATTTTAAATGTTCTTATTGATTTTACTGATGATTTTAAATGTTCTTATTGATTTTAAACAATTGAATGTTTTATCATGTAAAGCACATTGAGTTGCCTTGAGTATGAAATGCGCTATATAAATAAATTTGCCTTGCCTTGCCTTGCCTTGAAAATACAAGAATCATAAATGTTCCCACACCAGAATGAAGAAGACAGGAAATTATAAAAACTATAGAAATAAATATTTTCTGAAGCCACTAAATCAGTGTTTTTCAACCGTGGGGTCGTGGACACATGTGGGGTTGTCTGGAATTTAAATAGGGTTGCCTGTAATGTAGAGTAATTGATAAAAATGTATAATAAATTTAAATTTTTAATTTAAATTTAAAACAACATGTATTCTATAGTTTAACTTTATCAAATATAAATCTATGTAAAATAAAATGCACTTTATATCTGAGCTGGTGCAACTTGTAACTAATCCAAGCTGCTCAGTATTTGTAACACAATAAAACAAACATGATCAAAAACTACTTAGAAGAAAAAAGTGTCTTTGGGGCCGCCTGAAAGTTTTTGATATCAAAATAGGGTCACGATGCAAAAAAGGTACAAAATACTGTTGAATTCCACTTCTTTACAAAATGATATTATTCAAAAATGTTATCACTATTACTGGTATTCTGAGGAAAATGTTGTCGTTGGAGAAAGTTGAGCCAAAAAAGTTTGAGAACCACTGGTCTCTAGCCTGTACTGTGTGCTAAGCTAACTTAAGCAAGTTTTGTGTCTCCATGGCGATAAACTGTATTTCCCTTTACCAAACACGTCAATATAAACTGTAATGATGGTGGTAGCCAGCATGTTTAAAATGTTAATCCAGAATAAATCCCCAAACATTCATGTGTAACATAATAGTTTTTTAGCAGACGTCGCACGTTGAACGTAGTCTGAGTTAAAAGTCAAGTCAAGTCAAGTCAAGTCAAAGTGTTTATTGTCATCTGTACAGTTAGAAACACGTTTCCCTGTACAATGAAATTCTTGCTTTGCCGACCGCCAGTGAATGCCTACGTAATAAAGGAATAAATAATAAAGGAATAAATCGAGATAAAAGAACTATAATAAATAACAGTGGCATGCAACACTGTTATTCAACAAAAAAACCTGAACATTAAATACAAAACACCTGTACAATTAAAAATACAAATATATTAGCTATACAGAGGAGAGGTGATATATACAATGGTATGTGCAAAAAAGCTGTTTCATAATAGAGAGACATGGTGTTAGCTGTGCATGGGCGCATCTAAAGTGCGAATGCAGGTGGTGTGCAAAGTACAGTGGAGAAGGGGGGGGGGGGGGGGGGGGGGTGAATGAATAGTTCATTAGACTCCAATCACTTATTTAGGAGTCTAATGGCCGAGGGGAAGAAGGAGTTTTTGAGTCTGCTGGTCCTGCATTTCACACTTCTGTACCTCCGGCCTGAGGGTAGAAGTGTGAACAGTCCGTGTTGGGGGTGAGTGGAGTCCTTGATGATGGCGGCAGCTCTCCTGTGGACTCTGCGCTTGTAGATGCTCTGCAGAGAGGGCAGCGGAGTCAAATCCACTGGATTTAATTTAGACAGAATGTATGAATGTGCTTTCCCACCAAATGCCTACTTTTGTAAATAATTTGTGGAATAGCCGTTAACCCCTGCCCTGCTCATAAAATGTTTTTATCCACAGATGGATTAACTTTATATGCACTCTGTGTCTCTTAAAATGCCCTTTTCTATGTGTCAACTGTGGCCAAATCCTTCCTTAAATGTAACAGCTATAGCTTTGTGTTGGGATTGCTGTGGTAATGCTAACGTTGCTTCCAGCAAATTAATGGAGGAAAAAAGAACAAAACAAGACTTTCCCAGAGGAGGCTAAAAATAACATTGATATGTTTAAATCAAGGGAACAAAAAGGTTTCAATCACTTTTTTACCATTTTGGACTTTTTAAAAGACTGTAAACTAGCCATGATAAGGATGTAGCTGCTGTACATTTTCTCTTTTCACGTCATTTCTGGATTTTATGAATAGATGAAAATGTCCTGGTTTCTCAGGGACCCTGAACGCATCTCGGAGAGCAAGTTATTTTAAAAGACCGTAACTCTGCTAATATTTGCTCTATGGGCTACTGTATATGCACGCTTGACTTCCGTGTTTGAGTGAAGACCGTGAAACAACTTCCGGTTCTGTATTATGACAAATGACTATAGTTTTCATATTAATCTCACGCAACTCAACAATAGCAGTAAATAACAGAGGACATCTTAGACATTTGCATAATATACTAACCTTTCACTGACAAACTGTAGATAGATGATAGATTGATAGATATAGATAGATAGATAGATAGATAGAGATTTAGATATAAATAGATAGATAGATAGAGATAGAGATAGAGAGAGAGAGAGAGAGAGAGAGAGAGATAGATAGATAGATAGATAGACATAGATAGATAGAGATAGATAGAGATATAGATATAGATAGATAGATAGATATAGATATATAGATATAGATAGATAGAGATATAGATATAGATAGATAGATAGATAGATAGATAGACTTTATTGTCTGGCCTGAAGAAGTGACAGAAGTTATTATTTTACACGGCCACAATAGCAACTTAATAAAACACATAAAATTGGCTTAAAAATACATAATGAGGATAATTTTATTCAGAGTTGCTCCTCTTGTTTTATGTTTAGCTAGGCGCTAATGCTACTTTAGTAGCTACAGCTATGTTTTGATAGCATTTCTTACCTTGTATAAAACCTAATGTCCTCATGTGAAGCAGCAAACCTTTCCAAGTCAAACTTGTTCCTGATTCATCTCCTCCATCCGTCTTTGGAGCGCAGCGTTCTCCGCCCTGACCTCCTCTATAACACTGAGGGCTATAAGTCCAATGCAGCACAGGAGCAGTAGTCGTGGTCAGGACATGATACATCCATTTTCTCCTCAGGGTTCTCAGAGGGAGAGTTTGGTCTCTTTCTTCATTCCCAAACACCAGGACGAGGGGCAGGAAGGGAGTAATTATTCCATTCAAACAGTTACAGCTCCACTGACGCCCTTGTGCATTTGATCACTCCTTCATGTCAGGGTTAGGGTTTAGGGGTTAGGGTTTAGGGTTTATCTCTCCAGATGTTGATGATCCACTTTTTTGCAGCTCATCTTCTTGTGGGTTGTATAAAAGTGAAAGCAGAACTACATGTAGCTGAAGCTGTACACCTAGGAACACACCAGTGGTATATTGATGTGCTATCTTCAGAGAGAAGAGAAAAACTGAAAGAGACCAAATATCAGTGGATTTTATTAAAAACATAAGCAGGAAAACATAGAGGTTCAGAGAGATTTATCCTATAGTAAGTTAAGGTAACACTTATTTATCAGTGTGCGTATTTAATGATTATTTAATGTTCTGTAAGCCTTGAGGTTTTTTTTTTATTATAGTTTTGATTTCTAGGAGATGTTTCTCATTGTTTCAATGATAGTGATTTTAAGATAGCTTAAATGAGAATTTTCAAGGACAGATTAATATAATCATAATAAAGGTGATTGACCCACTGACTTCAGATGTTTTTAAGTCTTTCTTATCAAAAGAGAAATTGATTTTTAAACCTTATGAACATTAACAACTTATTTATCTACTCTAATGTATTTAGTATGAGGCAGATTCAAGAAAACGTTGAGTATTTTGAGGTCGGCCCAAGTGTCCTCAAAATATGGTCAACGTAGCCATGACAACCATTCTGTCAAGTTTGGAAATATGCAAGATTGACAGTGTTAGGAAATAAAATACAATAATAAAATTATGAATAAAAATAATAAAATGATTAAAAAATTAAAATAATTAAGAAATACCAGACACTTGTTTATTGTTTAAAAGTCTTGAAAACTGTTAAATGTCACAGAATGTTGGTTCTTTATTGCAGGAGTTCTCAACCTTGGGGTCAGGACCCCATTTGGGATCGCAAGACACTGGGATGTGATCGCCAGATGCCTTCAAGAAACTAAGAATATTTTTTGAACAATTTGAGCCCATTTGTTGCTTATTTTTAACCTTTTTTTTTTTTTTTTTGCAACTACACCAAACTTGTCATATTTTTGCTCCATTTTATGTATTTTTGCTACATTACTCCAATTTCTGCCACTTCGCCATCATATTTAAATGCCTTTTCTGCACATTTCTTCCAATTTCAAGACATTTTCAGCATTTATAAACCCTTTCCACCATTTCCCACCTGATGTCGCATATGTTGACCCATTATTGTCATTTCATGCTTATTTTTGCCAATTTCACCACATTCACCATTTGTCATGCCTATTATTTACCAGTTTAAATTAATTGTTCCTACTTTTTAAATTACATTTACCCCCTTCCACCACATCTGCCACTTTTAAGCCAATATTGACACTTTTAACCATTTTTACCACTTTTTCTGGCTGTTTTTGTCCACTCTCATTTTCAACTTTTAACTCATTTCTGTTTTTTTAAAAATCCCATTTCACCACATTTTCCATCATTTTTGGTGTACTTTTAATTTTATTTGTGAATAAAACAAGGATTTCCATCTTTAAGATGACTATAATAATAATAATAATAAACGCTCCTGGATAACAGTGGATATTATTCAGATGAATAAATAAATGTGGTTATCACAGATTCATAGAACAATAAACCATCATTTTACTGACTTTATGGATGGACCCCAAAAATCTCTCCCCTTTATTCCCCCTTATAGATGGTCCTGTCTCCACATGACTGTTCTTCAATGTTCATGTCTGTGTTCAACCACCTTCAGCTACAGTGGGGGTCCCCGCTCTCTGGGACCTTTATTTTGGAGGGTTGGAGGAAGTGGCACCACTGATGTCTTGCATGGCTGACACTGGTTCTGATTCACTTCCCCTGTTTAATGATTGTCCTTTGTCCAGATGATTGGTTCTTTGTGCAGAAGATTCCACACAAATACTCAAATGGTTTCAGTTTGATATTAACACATTTAAATGGTATTAAATTTATTTGGTATTGGTATTAAATCGTTTATCTGTTCTGTCCTCATGTGAACCGACTGCACAGAATCACTCATTATAATAAACGTTTAAAGAGAAATCTGAATAGTGTGTGTGTGTGTGTGGGGGGGGGGGGCTGCTTTATGAAGCTTTAAATCTGAAAACAAGCACAAAGTCTTTTCTGTTCACCCAACAGTTCCAGTCATGGAACCAAAGACATTTTACAAAGTGTTTTATTTCTCTCTACAGAGCAAACAACACAGTGAGTGAATGATGTGTGTTTTTAGGCTGGATGACACACGTTCAGTGTTTATTAAAAGAAGTCGGTCTCTGGCTTACAGTGAAACACGTACACGTTCAGTGCATCTATATCTGTGTAATTATGAGATAAAGAATAGAACAACATATGATCAGAAATGTTTTATTGGCCGAGTACAGATTTTAAGACAGCACAAGGAATTTGACTTGGGAGTCGGTGCGTGAAACAAAAAGCAAAGAAACAAGCCAGCAACAACAACAATAATAATAATAACAATAATGATAAATATAAAGGAGGAGAGATAAATAAAGGATAGATAGAGAATAAAGGATAAATATCATATAGGTCTAGAAATATATAGATTTTATAATGGATCAGTGCTCGTTGTATTATTTACATGGATACTAAATATATATGGACTACTTTAATCACAGAAGGGACAAAAACGATCTGATCTGAGGGTCACGTGATCAATAGTACCCCCTTTCACTTATTTCTTAAGTCGCCCCTTTGTCCAACTACAACATTTTGCTCATAAAACTATTTTAAAACATCCATAGATCATAATGATGGAATGAATTAGTGATAATAACACATTTTAAAGAATCTCATTTTGTAAATAAGTGGAAAGAAACATTATTCAGTGGAGTGGTTCACAAACTTTTTTGGAACGTGACCCCATTTTGATATCATGAATTTCTGGTGACCCCAAAGACATTGGTTTTTGATTATGTTTGAGCTCCGATTTATTATTTTTTTTAATGGGGCTGTAATTTGACATGGATATTCTATGAGCAGATGTCAAGAGCCTCTCGGAGACCTTTTGACCTCATTTCCTGGTAATTTCTAAATGTATCAGAATATAGTCATGTGATATATCGTTCCAAAGGCAATTTGGGCAACGACATCCTTAAGCTCCTGTTAACAGTAATTTTAAGGTCACATTAATCCTCAAACCTCAAGCATTGATACTGTGTGCTGCCTGGTTTAGCCGATATGTTTTTTTTTTTGTATAATTGTATTCTATTTTATTTTACTTTTTTTTTTAATTCATTTATTTTTAGCAAGGTCTATAGTCCTCCGCGGTGGCGTCTGTCGCTCCGCCTCCATCTGCTCCAGTAGAGGCGAGTGCTGGCTGCAAACCTGCTGTGCCTCGTGGTTCATCTCAGTGTAGGATCTTTTACACTATTCAGTGTAAAACTTGACCACACCCATCATTTCCATCGAGGAGGAGACTCAAGTAGTGATGGCAATATGAAGCCTCATGAAGCATTGAGGGATCGCAGCCTACTACTCAGCACATGGTTCGAAGGGTCGCAGTGATACATGCTCCACTACGCCATCATGTGGACAAAAAAATGTAATACATGCCAAGGGCTTATAACAAATGGTGGGGTCTGAACTATGGTCTGAAAGAATACAGCCAATAATGTGGAGAACGTTGTGATGTAAAATGAGCTTGTGTGACTTTGTTCATGTATGTGCTTATGCAACTATTGACAGAGTTTAATAAAAACAAAAATACATTTATTCATTTTTATTTAAAAATAATAATTTTTCGAGAGTATTTGGACTTAGGCGATTTCTTTTTTGCACAGGATTTCACCCGCCTTTGAAAAAACCCGTTCACAGGGCACAGATGATGCAGGTGTACATAGATATGTAATGGCAAGTTTGTACAAATTTGGAAATGTAGATTTATGTTTTTCCCAATATTGAAGGGGACTTTCAAGTCGAGCAATATTTGGTTCACCCAGGTTGGAATCCACACTGCCATGCAAGGCTCGGTAGTGCCTTAGCATAGCTGAGGTGTTATTATTATAACCCAGTTGTTTAGAGCACAACAGACACTTCACCTACAATTAAACAAACTATTATTCAAACCTATTTAGAAAAGAAAAATGTGAGCAAGAGAAATTATATGTTGTCATATTTGTGTAATCTATTAATACATAATTATTGCTATGCCTTAACTTATTGGGTGAGATCTGCTCAAAGTGCTCCCAAACTGGAGAAAATCTTCTCTTTCTTGCTGGTTCCATCGCAAAAGAAGAAGCTGAAATAGGATGCCAAAAGAAGCGCAATAACACAAAAAGTGAGGGGGAATCCATTGCGTCGACTCATCTGTTTTATTTTGAATCGCGCTCCAAACCAGCGAATCATTTCCGGATTCAGTCACGTGGTACGGCCGCTTCGCGAGGCTTCGAACGTCACCACATACGTCACCAACACGGGCCTCGACCCACGCTTCAAAAAAATGTCCCTTAGATTACTCGGTACACGCTTTGAAGACTCGGCACGCTCAGCACATCACTAGACTCAAGCCTCGTGCAGGTGCGCAACTTTATTCTGACGTCGCCATTTTTCTTGTAGCTACGGTAAGGCTTTTATTGCTCATATTCAATGTTTTTTGGCAAATTTAGACACAGATACCGACTAAAAGTCTTAAAGTTAACATTTCTACACAGAAATATAATGGCTATTTTGAGTTGAGATGTTGTTTATTTATTTTTTTGTCGAAGTGACTGGTCACGAATAAGGATGGGTACCGAAACCCGGTATTAAAACGGCCCCATGGTCTGTTGGTCCACTCGGACCAACAAGCTACATCCTTATTGGCTCTTTTAACGGTAATTTTATGGTCGCGTTAATCCTCAAGCCTGAGACAAGCATTGATACTGCCGTGCTGCCTGGCTTAGCAACTTTAGCCTAGCCAATAGTTCTCCGCGGTAGCGACGCTGCCACGTTGTCGCGCCGCCTCTGTCTGCTCTCGGGGCGGCGAATGCTGGCAGAAAAACCCGCTGCTTCCGGGGCCGCTTTTTCATTTCGGCGTAGTTTTTCCCGGCCATCGGTCGTTACAGTGCCTCGGCTGTCGGCCACGTTTAGTTCGAGTAGTAACTTGTTATCATATATTATCATACATCTAAAACGTTGCGAGTTAATATGGCAAACCAGAGGTAAATCAACATAGTTAGCCATGTTTTCACGAGCCGGTGCAGCTCTAATTCTCCTTTTGCACAATTTTTTTATCAAGTTATGTTTGATATGCTTGATTTGAATATTTGTATTGTTCATATAGTTGGTTTAGTGTTTTGTTAATAAAAATATATATACTGTATTTTTCATTTTATTTATATTGTACACTTTGTTTTGTTTAGAACTATTTATTTTCTGGTTTTCATTTATTTTGTGTGCCATATTGTTAACATTTTCAAAAATAAACAGATTGATGTTCATTTTATTATTTTTTTTTAATTTCCATTGATTTAAAAAAAAAAAAAAAAAGTTAAGATAAGGGTATCAATAAGAGCAGTAGTATTGATACATTTTTAATGATACCCATCTCTAGTCCCTAACAAGAACAACATTTAATTCAATAGTCTGTCTGCTAACATCAATTAACTGACTGATGGGAAAGAGGCGCTCTAACGAGAGATCTGACTGATGGGAGGAGATGTGTGGTGTGTAAAAACTCCCTCCCCCTTCATACGCATTAATTAAGTCATTTTGCGAGAGCAAAAGCGGCAATTTCAACATGTACCATTTCAACAAACCATTTGTAATTTTGTTTTAAATATTTCATTGAGTTAAGGGTATTTTTGTTGAAAGTGTCTATTTGTACGGTTGACGTACGAACAACCCCCGGTGCTACTGGTACGGTTACCAAAGTACACGTACGTAGCATCTAAGGGTTAGGTTAAAGGTTAGCTTTAGGTTAAGGGTTAGGTTAAAGGTTAAGTTTAGGTTAAGGGTTAGGTTTCGTCACGCGACCTAAACTGGCCAAATAGGGGCGCTGCATAAGGATTGAATGTCGACATATTGATTCGGCAATCGTACGGATAGCCACTGCCATTTTTGTTTAAGCTGATCACTTACCTTCCAACAGTTACCGTAGAGCGCATCAGAACAGTTGTCTGAGGTAAGATGGCCGCTGTTGAGCTACACTGGCGAATCCTGCTTGCTTCATCTAGTGTTTATATATATCTATGGTCTCTGGAATCTTTATTTTGGGCTGAAAAGGTTGAAAACCATAGACATTATATACATAGACGCCTCATGGACCGATTGGAGCTGATGATTCGTGCAGCCGGCATCTTGGACAGGTGTCTAATGCACCTGGCCTGCATTTATTTCTACTGAGGAACTCCCCTAATTTGGTTGAATGGGTGAACAGCCCGGTGTGCGTGTTGACGGCCTGATGTCATCGTCAACAAAGACTCTGATTGGCTTTGGTCATGCGAAACAGTTGCAGGAGTTCAATATTTTCAACTCGAGCAAATGTGCGAATATGAAAAAAAAACGGCCAACGCTCTTGGCGCGCGGATCGGACTGCACCGCCACACAGGAAAGATTTCGCATTTGAGACCCATCTATCAATTGACTTTGTAATCTGGTCGGACGAACATTTCTTGTCGCATCCGGTGTGAACGCAGCATAATTCCTAAACATGCAGAAAGAACTAACGGTAAAGAAAAATAAATATTTAGCAGTGTTATACTAACTTTTGTTTTCCATATGAATCATATCTGTTAGCATGTAGAGTAAAAATACACCTCTTTGCTCACTACAGAGCACTGATGAATTAGTCTTCTCAAGACTGGGAAACCTTCAAAATATGAAGAAGAAAAAAACAGCAAGAGACAATAGAGAGTATGATTTCCTGCTCTTATACGTGTAAATAACATTAGTTATGATGACATAACATTATATAAATGGTAAATAAACCAAAAGTATTGTTCAATCTTACTTGTGAAAGGTAATCCCACGGGATCTGGTTTGTATAGAAGCCCGTTTCTGCCACTAAAAAAAATTAAAAATCACCAAGGAAAGTCATAATTATGAGTTAGAAAGTCATAATTATGAGAAAGAAAGTCATAACTATGAGATAGGAAGTCATAATTATGAGTTAGTAAAGTCATAATTATGAGATAGAAACATTTTTGGTGGAGATTTCTGGTCAGTGCCATGGGTACAGATACATGTACCCATGGCAAACACTACACAGCATCACAGCGCCCCAAGGGGAGAACATGCGCTACAACATCCAACCTCTACAACACAGCCACACAGAGTAAGAGCGCAGATATATACAATCTTAACAGTGATAATGACAACATGGCACTTAGAATGGTGATGCCATCAATAATTCATGTGTCATTGATTAAAGTGATCACCATGCTCACCTAAATCTAGACTAGTTTATGATTAAATCTGGTTTGGATTGTAGAGAAACATTAAACGCAATTCCAGAATATATTGTCAGAGCAGTGAGAGGACAGTTATTATACAGCACTTTAATTCCACAGCTACCATTATTATTACAGTGTTTTTCAACCGTGGTCGCCTGAAATGTTTCGTAATTGATAAATGAGAAGTACTGATTAAAATGATGTTTCATTGTATGTTTTTGAATTATTTTTCTTCACCACACACACACACACACACAATCCCAAATAATTGTATTCTATTCTTTCACTTTCTCAAAAAAAAAAAAAAAAATATATATATATTTAAAGTAAAATGCTGTATAAAAATATCTGAGCTGGCGCATCTTGTCAGTTTGCGCTTAAACTAATTCTCGAGAAAAAATGTCTCTGGGGTCACCAAAATTTTGTGATGTAATAATGAGTCCACAATGTGTAAAAGGTTGGGCACCGCAGCTTTACTATACTTAATATTGGATAGCAAGTGTAAAAATAAATTAATTAGGAATAAACAAGACTTTTTTTCTGTTCCTTTGAAAATACAGTATTTAATAATTTGTTGTTATTTGCGCATGTGTGTTCACGCCCACTCATGCATATGCATGAAGGCCCCAAAACAGCCTGTTTTTAGGAGTGGTCTGAAAGTGACTTTTCAGAGCCTAAAACTCCAGAAAACAGGCGAGTTTGTGAAAATAAACCTCAAATACTATGTTGTTGTGGTTCTTAGAACAATTGGAGATGGGTGAAAAATAGCATAATACTGGACCTTTAACCCTGAATTATATTTCTGGTCAGACATCATTTGAAATACAATTATTGAGATTTATATCGTATATGTATCTATTTGGAGGAAAAATATTCAGATATGAGTTTTGATCCATATCACCCAGCTCTACCGCTGATCTTTTGTTTAATTTCTGATTGTCAATGTTGTGTTTTGGTGAGTTTTTATATATTTGGTTAAAACATTGTGCTGACCTAATAGTTCACTCCCCCTCCCATCCTTGTCTCTCTGTTTTTCAGGTCATGATGCAGAACCTGTTGGACACCGTGTCCAACAACCCTTACAGGGTCCGAGACGTGCCGCTGTCTGACTACGAAGGAGGAGGCAAAGTCAAGGTCAGAGAGGAGAACCGCGTGGTGCTGTACAAGAAGAGCCAGTGTCAGTCATGGGACTGTCTACTCATGTGTCCCAACACCCCAACAATGACCCTCAGGTCAGTAGTGGAGACAAGAACTGATCAGTTGGAGAAGTAGAGCTCAAGCTAATGCACACTGTTGGTACTCAGAATGTAAAAATGATTTCTAAAGGCTTCATTTAGACGGATAATGATAGAGGATCAGATTAAAGTGAAACTGTCACAGTCCACAGTCCTTCTTCATTGATAATTCATCATGTAACCAGTTAAAAGTGGACTGACCCGAGCTGCTGAATCAACAGAATTCCTCAAAAACTGATTACTTGCTTGACTTAAAGGGATCTTTCACTGTTTTTACAAATGTGGCCTGCATTTTTGAATTGTACTGATACGAAGATCTACTGTATGTCTAACAAAATGCATTATTATCCACCATATTCATTTTTGATTAATTTTTAAAAATGGGACTACTTTACAGTTTTAGAGCGTGTGTTCCTCCAGGTTGAAATCACGTGATTGATGATGTCACACGGCCCCACTGCCTGTAAACATCCCATATTTTTCTATTGGAGTGAAACATTCAGTCTGATTTTGATATCAGTCAAAATAACAACTTGTGCTACTTTTGGTGGCTCTAAAAAAAACATGAAAAGTTAAAGATGTTGATGTAAACCTCTTGTTTACCAAAATAGGATAAAAACAGTTTTAACCCAGAAACAGATTTGTGACCGCAGGGGGCGACAGTTCCAACTAGTGTTGTCAAAAGACTCGATACTGAATAAAGTATTGATACAAAAAAGTGAGTGTCGGATACGATACTCACTTGCAAAAGTATCGATACTAACAGCGCCGTGTTCATCGCTATATATTAATGGTTCATCTCCTCGCCTGTTTCAACAACCTTATTCGCTGCTGCAGACAAAAAACAGATACACGTGCAGCCCTTCCCCTCAGCTGCAGCTGAACACACTACTAGGGCCCTATAAAATCTGCACTGACGGAATCACGGAATCGACCAATGAAAACGGTTAAATGCGGAAATGGACAGAATCAACATGAAACACCGTCATCGTGAGGCAAGGAATGTTTTTTATGGGGAAATGTTCTGGGGAGCGCTCATTAGGTGCACCACCCTCCACTCTCTTGTCCTGGCTGCATTAAACAACGCCTAAATCACTGTCAAAAATAGCCACACAAAAAAATTGCGCAAATCATCACTGACTCCTAAATACAGAGCCACCAGTGCCTGTTTAACTTTGCTGTGCCTGTAAAACTCTGTGAAAACATGAGTCAGCTTGAGTCAGCAGTATTGTCATGTTTTATTCCAGTACTTTTGGAGGGTACTGTATGTCTGTGGCCCACACACAGCCAATTCAAAGGTTTTTACACACTTCTTAAAGGGACAACGTCCTGAATGTGGTTTCACAACACAACAGAATTTAATTTCACATTTCAGTCTTAATGAAGGAAAAAGTCAAAAGTGGTACAAACTGTTGATATTGTGCTGCGAGTTAATAATAAAAGGGTTTTTGTGACATTTTCATCTACTGCTTTTGACCCATTCTTGTTTTTTTTGCAAAACTATATTGAAAAATATAAATAAATCAAGTTTAAGTTGCCTATCGCCATTTTGAGGAAAAATATTGAAATATGAATATTGGTCCATATCACCCAGGCCTGATGTAACCAAAGCAGTAACATTTTTATCTTTTAAACAATATGATTGTCCAAACTGTGGGAAATGATGGGTTTAAAATAACACTGCTTTAAATAGGATTTTATTAACATGAGTGTGTTACCTCAAAAACAAATGGAAATCACTAGACTGATCTGCTGCCATGGTATGTAGCAAGTGTTGCTAATGCTACACCAATTTAGTTAAACAGAGTAAAAAGACTGTGTGACTAAAATAACTTGTCAACCTTTTTGTTTGATGTTAATTGTACTTGGAAGCAGTTTGATGAATTGCTTACATACATTTTTTTTTAAATGTTTGAAAATTACCCTGACTTAAATCACCTTGTATTCATTTTTTCCATTTTGGGCGATGATTTTAAGTAGGTGAATTGGTTTGTTTTACTGGTAAATAAAATAAAATATTCTAAATGATCTGAATGGAAAAACTTGTGATATTAATTTTTTCCCATGTTGCCTACTATTAGTGTAAAATAATCCCAGTGTTTTGAAGAAGAAATGCTCTTTAAAGTGATTGTAGATGTTTTTAATGTAGACCACCGTGTCATAGAGACGTTTCTGTTGCTGTTCAGGCTGTTTCAGGTCGTCTCCGAGGACGACGCCATGAACTGGTTTTCTGAGTACCCCCTCAAACTCCAGCCCTTCTACGACACACTTCCTCTGAAGGCTGAGAGCATTCAGCCCATCGTCAACTGCAGCCGTAGCCACCCGGACTGGAGCTGTGCCCACATCGCCGTGAAAACGGGCCTCAGAAAGTTTCTCAAATATACGGCTTTTCAGAGGTGAGACGAAAGTTACTGAGTATGGAAGGAAACAGGGTTGAGGTCATTATAATTGTGATCACGTAATCTGTCTAGAAAGTGTGTGTGTGTGTGTGTGTGTGTGTGTGTGTGTGTGTGTGGCTCAAATATCTGCGGTTCAGGGACAGACAGAGCTGAGACTTTCAACATGGCTGCTGCTTGATTCAGTGGTGTACGACATTAGATTTGTTTGGACTGCAATGATACTGCTAATGAATTATTTCATAAAATTGTCCACCCGTAGCAGACAAGCTTAGCTTTGATCACGCGGTATAGTTGGCCTGCTTGTCCTGGGCGGAGGCGCGATGGCGGCCCACCGCTGGGGCGCCGTGTATGTGTGTAGCTAAACAAACTGTGCAGAGCACAATATAGGCTACATATAGTACTGTATATAGTGAAAGCCTATTTTTATTTTATTTTTTTTAATTATCATTATTAGTCACCTTAGTTACAAATGTTGCTCACTGAGGACACCTGCTGGTCAGTATTTACGGGGTGTTTTTTTAGGATATTAGACCCACTTTAGTCATTTTTAAAAGCACTTTGTGCAGTCACTCCTGGAGATTCTAACCAGCTTTCAACTTATCCTGTGGTACCATGACTATCTGTCAACATTGAGCTGTTCTGCAGCTCAAAATATGTTATTTTTATCTTTGAAAGAACAAATAAATCAATTACTTTCATCATTAATCTCATATTATTAATGGCAAAATTCTCAAAATCCCTTCCGATTTTTCATCTTGTCTTAACTGAGTTTAGTTATTATTTGAATAAACAAAAAAAGGTGAAATTATTGCTTCTGTATGAAGAACTGTTTCCTGTGCCTCCAAGTGACTGATGCCTGTATTTATTTTATTCTTTTCTAGTGATTTTTTTTCCCTGACTTTGTTCTTTGTTCCCTTTATGTTGTTTTACTGATTTGTGAACTTGCAATTTGTCAATAAAAAAAAAAGAAAAAAAAAACGGATTCATCCTACTCAAAAAAAATAAATCTGTTTTAATAATTGAATTGTAATTGAGTTCAGATAATTAGGATCTGAAGGCCATACTGGCCGTAGGAACCTATTGTTCTTGCTTTTTTATTTTGGCGCAATGAAAAAAACTGTAAAAGATGCCAAAAATACTATGGAGCCAAACGACTGGCAGGTTGGCCCAATTCACATGAAATTTGCAACATGTATTCTTGACCCCAAGATGAACAAAAAGTTACCCGATGAACCATGCTGAAAATCAAACAGGAAGGCAGAGACATCTTGAGCCAAAGATAAAAAATGGCGAAACGCATTGCGCGAACTAGTCTGAAGGGCTTCATCCGATTTGTTTCAAACTCGGCCAGAACACTTAGGACCAACTGAAGATTAAAAATCATCAAAATGATTTGCATATCTTTTAACGGTTTGGTCGTGGCCCCACCACAAATTTGCAATGCTAATTTCTGAAGCACGCCACAATTTAAAGAAATCCATAACTGACACAAAAAGTTCAATCAGCCTCAAATTTCACACAAATGACATTTGCCCAAGCCTATTCAACGCTGTGAATGCCCTAGAGTGGCCCAGCCAGAGCCCAGACTTGAATCCCATTGAGCATCTCTGGAGGGATCTGAAAATGTCTGTGCACCGACGCTCCCCATCCAACTTGATGGAGCTCCAGAGGTTCTGTAAAGAGGAATGGGCCAAAGTGGCCATAGATAGATGTACCAAACTTGTGGCTTCATATTCCAAAAGACTTGAGGCCGTAATTGCTGCCAAAGTGTAGGAGGATGAGTTATTATTAATGGGTTATATAACTAAGAATATTAATTATGATTATTAATATTACTTCAAATTTTGCGGGGTGCCACTCCTTTTAACAGGAGAAATATGTCTACGTTTTTAGACTAGACTCATCAATGTGAAACCAGGGGAAAGTGAATTCTACCAGCAACATCTACACCATCATCACAGCTTTAATGAATCAGAGGAATCAAAGATTATGTTTAACCTTTTATTCAAAAGTCAACAATTAACACAGTCAAAATATCAATTGAAATGGGATAATTAAATCATGATAAAATGCATTTCTAGGCTAATAAAAGTAAGGATTATATGTAATAAAGTGAAATCACTATTCTAGGAGAATGCTAGTCTACTAAATATTGAATAAAAATGCAGGATACATATTCGAATAATAAGATCATAAAATCATAAAGAGAGCTCATAACAAAGAGAGGAAGACAGACAGGGGAGACGAACAAACATGAATGAGATGAACTGTGTGTGGAGAATGTTGTGAGTGTGTGTAAGTTTGTAGTTATGGAAGTATGGATGTGATCTATTGTGGATGAAGTTGCTGATGAAAGTTCATTCAAGTACCTTGAAGATGATGTCAGGGTTGGACCTGGAGGTGCTGTTTGAAGCAATGCAGCAGGACGTGCCACCGTTGAGTTCTGTTGCGTTTCAACAGAGTAGAGCCCCTTCAGCCGTTCCAGGCGGTTCTGGCCTTCGCAGCTGGGTTAGAGAATGGCTCGTGGCTTACCCCAATGGGTCGCAGGCCGGGCTTCTTTCGGCTGTTACGCACGTCACTAGATGCTGGATTCGTCCGAACCAAGCAGCTGTTCATTCCAAAAATCTAACTGTTTCAACTAAAAATAAAATGAAATAAGTGAAAAGGTGGGGAAGGGAAACGCGTTGAGTATGAAATGCCAGCGTCCCAAAAACTAAAGTTTCGGGCAGCGCGTCTTTTTTTAAAAGAATTTGGGGACGCCTTTTGGAGGAGGTGTCTTGGTTGATCATTCTGAGATCATATCGGTGATTGGTCAATGTCTCTGTTTTCAGCGTGTGGGTGTGTAGTGAAATGACATAGACAACAGAGGGAGTTCCTTAACATAAAAGAATGCCTAATAATTAACTCCAGATATTTCAAAACATCTTTTCAACATCATATCTTAATATATCATCTATTATGAAACAGTTAGATACCAGACACGGCTGAAAAATAGCATAGTTAATACTTAATAAACCTGAATGTCAAAATTCGGGTTAAGGGATTTTCCTTATCATATGGTTAACATTCAGTACCTTGAACTAAGCTTTGTGATGTTTTTTAGTATTTCAAGCACCTTTTAAATGATAAACACTTTAAAATAGCATTCTGTTGGTTATTGAATTACATGAAAAGAGTGGGATCGGACAGACAACATTATTTAATCCCTTTTGGAATAATGCTGTAACATGATGAAATGTGGGAAAAGCGAAGCGCTGTGAATACTTTCTGTATGCACTGTAAATATTGCTTCAACTAAATATTGTTAATGTTTTTGCAAATGAACTCTAAATCATTAAAAACAAAATGTATGCTGAAAATAGTCATTTCAGTGCTAGTATTATCAACTTCTCTGTAAACATGGACACATATCAGTGCTGCTTAACAAGTACAATGATTATTTCCTCTTCATTTCTGTGAGATTAACAAAGTAGCTTCACCATGTTTTCTTTGACTGACATTGATTTATAGAAGCACAGACGTGAATAGACATGAACGTCCTAGACAATAGCTCGACACTGTTAATATTTACTGGAGTAGCATCCACACAGAAACACAGCTTCAGTCCATGAAAATAAACAGGATAATTATCACATTCATTACATTGAAGAACCATTCTGTAACATTTAACAAAGTGTAAGACTTGGAATTGTGTGAATGATAAAAAAAGTGTCTAGTAGTTAGTTTAAATTATTACGGTGCAAAATGTTTTCAATTTTACAAAAATATGGCTTTAAAACAGTTGTTTTCACTGTAACAAACTGTAACCAGATGGAGAAAAAGTGTCATTGACATGTTAATGATGCCACACTGTTATATAACTAAGTATAAAAACTTATTTTAAAAGGCATATGATGAATTTGTGTAAAACAAAAATAACCACACTGTTTAATTGTTATTTTGATTAGGGGTGGCAACCTCTGGGTACCTCACGATACGATATGCGATACACCGCTCACGATGTGACGATACTACGATTAGCGATATATTGGTCAGAAATCAATCTATGATAATCTATGACATGAAAAAAGATGAAGTGAAAAAATACAATTTTTATTTTATATCTCTGAAAGACAATAAATTGAAAAAGTGTCCTATGAACAGTGACACTATTTTAGTGCAACATTTCTGTAAATAAGTGTCAACATACCAATGTAAATGAATGAGTATCTCCAGTAGTGCTTTCTGTAAACAAAACATAGGGTCTTTCTTACCAGTGACACCATTATAGTGCTCTATTCCAGTAAACAATATATTGGCTCCTTCAACAAACAGTGACAACATTTATGTGAAGACGTACCTGCACATTTTAGTGAAAAAACAGAAAAGATTTTGAGAAAAAAAAAAATCGATACTTAGCGCAAGCTTATTGATAATCAGTCGTGCGATCTTACGCGTCTTCTTTGTTGGTGTTTTAGAACGTTGGCTCCGCAGTCAGGAAGCGACAGCGGGGCATTACCGGTTGGTGGACCGCTGCCGCGTAGTACCGTGCCCGTGTGTACAAATTAGGGTGGCAGCAGGGGTGGCAAGGCTTTGTTGTGGGGTGACCCCATGCCACCCCGGTAGATCCGCCCCTGAACGTACATGTTTATTTGATTGTGAATCTTTGTAGATGTAAATATTCCTCTTAGCAGCCTGTTCACTTAAATGATGTGCTACGCTTATGGAAGTTTTTAAGGGTTTGTAGAGCTAAGTAGATTTTAATTACTGTAATTATAGCAACTTTCATTTGTTTGCCAAAAAATTAGTTATGGTTTAACCCAGGGGTGGCCAATCCTGGTCCTCAAGGGCCACTATCCAGCATGTTTTAGATATTTCCCTCTTCCAACACACCTGATTGAAATGACCAGGATTGTTATCAGGCTTCTACAGAGCTTGATGATGAGTTCATCATTTGAATCAGGTGTGTTGGAAGAGGGAAACATCTAAAACATGCTGGATAGTGGCCCTTGAGGACCAGGATTGGGGACCCCTGGTTTAACCCATCCATCATTCATAGTCATAGCGCCACCTATTGGTAAAAGGAAATCATAGACATTATATTTGCACAGAACATTGCAGGAAAGTTTGCTATAATCCTTGAAAATGGTCAGCTACGTCTCAACGCTTTCAAATTACTGCCACACCCCAACAAGCAACACACCTCAACGTGCACCACTTCCTGCTGCTTGTAGCTTTGATTTTAATCGTAATTGAGTTGTCATTGAACATGGATAAGTGAAGACGTAATTGAACTTTAGTGATTGAGCATGTAATTTTAATTGATTTTGATTTTTAATTTGAATTGTAATTGGGAAAAATGCTGGTAATCGTAATTGAAGATGGATAATTGAAGACGTAATTGTAAATGACCCCCAACTCTGGTAGGAATCATCTCCGACTAAACAAACCCTGTTTTTTCTTTCAGTCACATCAACTCTCAGAATGAGGTGGGCCAGACTCCGCTCCACCTGGCCTGTGAGCGAGGAGACCTGGCCAGTGTTAAACAGCTGTTGGATGAAAGCCAAGCTCGTACTGACATCAGAGATTGCCACGGGGACACGCCCATGCACTGTGCCTGCAAACACGAGTCCTCTGCTTTTGTAGAGGTGAGACTCCATTGATCCCGCCCCTTTGCTCTTTCCTCCCTACATCCAGGCCTTGTGCTCACAACTTGGCACAGGGGTTAACGATTTGAATATTGTCATTTTGTGCATTTTTCAGTTTTTTTTGTGTTTTTGTAGTGATTTTGATTATTTTTGTTGTCGAAGTGTGTTTTTGTTGTCATTTTGTTTCTTTTTGCTGTTGTTTTGTGTATTTTTCAGTCATTTTGTGTATTTCACTGTATCTGAATGTTTTTGGAGTAATTTTGTGTATGTTTGTTGTAATTTTGTCTCTTTGTTTTTGTGTAATTCAGTCATTTTCTGTTTTTTGTGTTTTTGGAGTGATTTTGTGTATTTATGTTGTGATTTTGTGTCTTTTTGCTGTTGTTTTGTGTATTTTTCTGTTTTTTTGTTGTCATGTGTATTTAGAGTAATGTTTTGTATTTTATTGTCGTTTTGTCTCTTTTCGCTGTTTTTTCGTGCATTTTTCAGTCATTTTGTGCAGTTACTTTTGCGGCCACCTCTCATCCGTCTCCCTCCCCTCCCTCCATTCAGGCCTTGTGCTCCCGTCTCTGCACAGGAGTCGACGATTTGAACGACAACGGGGAGACTCCGCTTCACGTTGCCTGTCGTCTGGGCCGCGTCGAGTCTGTCAAAGCCCTGCTGGGGGGCGGAGCCAAGTGTGATGTCATTGGTGGACTAGGCTATCCCATTCATATTGGCATGAAGTACAATGAGAAGGAGTAAGTAGATCATTGAGACAGTAACGCTGAAGCTAATGGAAGCTGAAGCTAATGAAGGAAATGGATTAGGGTTTGAATCTCAGGACAGATTGGACGTGTGTGTGTGTGTGTGTGTCAGCTGTGTCGAGGAGATCCTTCGAGCAGATTCAAGCCAGCTCCAAGCTGAAGACGCTTTGTATGGAGGAACTCCTCTTCACTGGGCCAAAACAGCTGAGGTTTGTGATATCACATCTCAAAGTTATTCTGTTTCTTTTTGCTACTGTTTTGTGTATTTTTCAGCCATTTTGTGTATTTTTCTGGTTTTTTTTTAAGTGTTTTTGGAGTAATTTTGTCTTTTTTTTGTCGTAATGTGTGTTTTTGCTGTAATTTTGTTGTTTGTTTGTCAATCTTTACTGTATATTTTGTTTTGTCATTTTGTGTCTCTTTCTGTCTTTTTGAGTGTTTTTGGAGTATTATTGTTTTGAGGCCCACAAACAATTAGACATGTGGCTTATATTTGTCTCACAAGTGGCCGTCTTACGCTTTTTGTGCCAGATGTGTCGCCTGCTGCTGGAACACGATTGCTCAGTAAACTACCTTAATAAGACTGGAGAAAGCGCTCTTCACATCCTAACAAAGCGAGGCCGCTTTGAGGCTGCTATGGTGCTGCTCACTCATGGAGCTGATGCTAACCTGAAGGGCCAGGATGGGAACACCGCACTGCACTTAGCCATGAAGGTACACACTAAGAATGGACCTGGTCATTGGTCCATTGGTTCATTGGGCTGAAGGCGCTGCTTATTTTGGTCTGTTTGTCTGTAGATGGATCACATGGATCTTATTAAGGCACTGATTGTTTTTGGGGCTGATGTGGAGATTCCCAACAACCTTGGAGAAACACCTGGACTCATCGCTGCCCGAACCAGCAAAGGTATCAGTGCAAAGAAGTTAAAGAAAGCACCTGATCATTGGTTTGAAGCAGTGGTTCCCAAACCTTTCACAGCCCTGTACCCTTCATACATTAAACCTGAAGCCATGTACCTCCTACCGCTTCTTCCTTAAAAAACATGATAATGTAGTGCAGTGTAGTGGCGAGCTAGAGTCACGTGTGCAGCCAGAGCCAATCGCTCGCTATAGACCTGGAGTAGCACCAGACCTGTGTGCAGACAAGCGAGTGAGAGAGAAGAAGATAGTTTAAGGCTCTTTCACAAGTTTTGAGCTTCTGTGGACTTCTTGACTTCCTTATTTGGTAATTGTTTCAGAATGTTTATTTTCATGTTAGTTTGACCATTCGCTGTTTAGACCGAACGGACGAGACACGGAAGTTATTGATGGCAATGGTCGTGGCTGTGTTGAAAGTTAACGGTAAAAAAATACACATTTCTCCGTGGATACGGCATTATAAACGCTGATATGTTCACCGCGTGCTATATAACCAAATGTGCACCTTGGATGTACATGCTAAACGCACACAGTGCCGAGTTGCGACAACGGAAGAGTTTCCGGAAGTTTCACATAGTTCCCGCGGATCTCAAAACACGCCCTCACCGTATCTAAGGTATTTATAGTAAAAATATACTAAATGAGTAAAATAAAACAAAAAACTAAACATTATTGATACAAAAAGTACAGAAAACAGAAATGCACAAAAATATACAAAAAGGCTCCAAAAACACACGACTCCAAAAAACATACATTACAGAAAAATACACCAAAACGACAACGAAAAGATGAAAATGACTCAAAATACACAAAACTAAATATTTATACAAAATGACAACAGAAATGCACAAAACTTAGCGCCGTGAGCCTCTCATGCCGAGTTAGCGCCGCTAGGTTGTCCATATTATTGGAGGTAGATCTAATATTCCACATGATGATGGACGGGAGGACAGGCTGATATTTTCTCCTAGTTGCTTGGCACTTTGCCCTGTTGCTTGCCACATTCCCGCCATTTCCTCCTCAGTTCACAAGGGATGTCAGGTATCACTGCATAGGCTCAGGCTGGCATAGCATTAGCACGCAGTGCTATTAGCTGATGGGTGTACACAATGGGGCCGTGGCTCCAAGCATTGACTCCCGTAATATAGCAGACACAAGCAGCAGAAAAAGTAGTGCAGTTTGCATTTACGTATATGGCAATAAAGTATAATGTGTATTCTATATTAAACAGGAGTGTTCGTGTTAGCTGTAAGATAGTTTGAGAGGGAGGAGCTCATATTCTAGGAGGCGTGTATTATGTCCATGGGAGGAGGAGAGAGGATTGTCAGGAGGAGGAGTTTCCGGCAGGTGACGTCACAGGCCGGGCAAGATCTAACTCGTGTGTTTGGATCTGACTTTTTACAAAATGTGGAATAACAAGGGAGGGAGGATACATAACTATTTCAACTTTGGCCCTCTGAATGAGGGATGTATAGCACTGTAGCAAAGCCATTAGAAAGTGATTCTTTTATCATACCTCCCATTTAATTCAAGAATCTTCACTGTTGAATCATCTTCGTCATACACGTACAGTGCTTTGTCCTGCTGACTGTCCATCTTCACCTGACTTCGTTCTAAGTCTTTCTGTAGAGCAGGAATGCTGAGGCAGGACTGATGTTCTTTACTTAAAACATGGCAAGTGATGGTAGAATGCTGATAATTGGTGCATTTGTTTGACTTGTGCATAGATGTGCCTGTTTTGCTATAATTCAGGCGAATATTTGGTTCCCGAATATATTCGGCCGAATTTTACAAAAAAAGCCATATTCGGCCTTTAGTGGAGTGAGTTAAAAAAAAAAAGGCTGAATAGTAGCGTGTGAATCAATCAAACATCGTGCCATCATTTTTAGTCAGAAAAGTGTGCGCATTGCTGCAGAACCAGAACAGCAAGAGCAGCAGCCGCAGCTCCTGCTTTCCGCACACAACACAGCCAGACTCTCTCCTTACCGCTCTCCGTTGTCCATCACCACGTAAAAGTTGGAAACCATTCAATACTACAACCAAGTCTGTTGTTAGTGCTGTGAGCCATCCCCATCGTTCCCTCCTCAGTTCACAAGCTATGTCAGGTTTCTCTTCATAGGCAAGTGTAGCATTATCACGGAGTGTTAACAGCTGATGTGTGTGAACAATAGCCGTGGCTCCAAGCAATGACTCCCAACATGATCGGCAGCAGAAGAAGTAGTGCAGTTTGGGGATCCAGTAGTGCAGTTTGCGTTTACATATATGGCAATAAAGTATAATATATATTTCATAATATACCACAGTGTTTGTTTTAGCTGTTAGATAGTTGGAGAGGGAGGAGCTTACATTCTAGGAGGTGTGTTAGGTGACGTCACCTGCCAACGTGGGCAAAATCCAACTTGCCCGTTTGGAGCTGACTTTTAACAAAATGTGGAATAACAAGGGAGGGAGGAAACAGAACTAAAAGTGATGTATATCACTGTAGCAGAACCATTAGAAAGTGATTTTTTTTCATCATAATGCCCCTTTAATGCACTTTAGTTTTTTTGTTTTATTTGAAGGGCTAAAATAAATAAAATACTTTGTTAGGCTACTGGAATATTAAAAAAAATGTCAGAATATTCAATAAACATTTACTTTCTTTAAAAACCTGTCAAAACGTATTTTAGGCTATTTATGCACTGTTTAAAAAAATAGTGAAAAACTTAACAACTGCTTTAGATATTCGGTATTCCGCCAAGCATTTATATTTTCTCCAGCCACTGTCAAGTCTATTTTTTACAATGCTTGCCCAACTTGAAAGGACATGGATGGAGCACAAGTGAGACATGAGGCCAACTCAGCTTTTAACCATTTATTCAGTTTTGTTTTAGGTTTGTAGCAGCAGCAGGTTGAAAACCTTGAGAAAAAAAGGGGTGAAAAGGAGAGAAAGGAAGAATGAGCTCTATTCAAATGTTTTCCAATGAATGAACAATCTGACCTTATATTTTAAATAATGTATCTTTTAAATAAATGAATTTTCTGCTACTTAATATTTAACCTAAGATATGTAACTAGTTTTAATTGTAAAATTAAATCATACTTTGATATCCCTATTTTAACCATTTTAATCAAAGTCTAAATTTTTAACAATGTATTTTACCCATAAACTTATTTATTCATTTTATTTTATATATAAACTTATCTAAAACTCTTAACCAATATTTATTGCTCTTAATATTTTAGAGATGTTTTCTTAACATAAATTACACTATGAAATCAGAATATATTTATATCAATTGAATCAACTGTAAACCTAATGTGCTTTGACTAAGACCCCTCTGGTAAACACATGGTAAGGCCAAACACTATGTATGTAGATTTAACTTAAAGTTGGGTCAAAATAACATACAAACAAGCACTCAGCCTGTGTTCTTTAACATGACACATAATCCAACTTAAATACTTGCTTTTAGTAGCTTAACTTTAAAAATAAACCATATAAATTCAATAAACTTGAAGCCACTCACCAACAACATCCCTGAGCTCCTCCACTGCATTGTCTGTGTGTCTCAACAAAGGTGTGACTGATTACCAACCAGGTTGGAGCATGAGGAGCTTAGAGCCAACACTCATGCTGGTGCTCCCCTAGTGTTTAGATGCAGAACTACCCCTACATCTGACCTAAAGTGGAGTGGACAGAACAGGTTGGAAAGGAGGAAAGGTTGAAATTGTTGTGCAAGGTGTTTTCTCCCGGAGTATTGGATGCCTTTGTTTGTCTCTTCATTTTTGGCAAACCAGCCACAAATTTTCATTTCGGTGCATCCCTAGGTGCAGCACATGAAATTGTCATCAGAAAAGTGAAGCCATTTATATGTGGTGAGCCACTGCTTGAGGAAATTTTGCTTATTTTGGGAGCAAGGTGTAGAGGATGGAGGCACTTTTTTTGCAGTGGGCTCATCAAGCTTACTAGTGGAGGCAGAAATAGTTATAAACGATGTTGAGGTACTCTCATGAGGTTGATCAGAGTCAGGGAGGGGTACAGAGGTAGAGGAAGCACAAAATACAGCTCGCAATAGTCTTCTGACCAGCAATAGGTTTCATCTTTTTCTTAAGTGGCATTTTTGCGTTCTAATTTTTCTGCTTACTCGAGAAAAAACGGGATCTCGTGGGAAGCGGGATGAATGCGCAGACGCCATCTGAGCATTCAAAGTACTTTTCATTTCCACACAGCAATCACCAGAATATGTTTTATTTATTTTATTACAGCATGTCGCCTAGACATTAAAGCATCGTCGACATGAGTAAACACAGCATAGAGCAGTGGAAACGTGATTTTTACTTACTACTAAGAAGTTTGTATCTTTAACTGTTGAAATGAAATTTGCGTTAACTGGCTAGCTGTTGTTGTAGCGGCTACTCTAGCATGTACTCAAGGGGATTCTGTCTGTGCTGAGTTAATGCGTAAAGGGGTCTGCTGACAGCTAGATTTATTTTGCTAGTTACTGTGATTTTAAACCAGTTGTTGTTCACAATGTGTCGTTTTTCATGGGAAAAATGAGGTGGGTCCCAGATTTACTGCGTCCTTTCAGATTTTTATGCGTCAGGGACGCAGGACGCATATAGGATTTTGAGGATATATTGTCAGGTGGTCAATATCTAAACCATAAGGTCCAGGGCATGATTAAGATGAGTTGGTTTGTTTACATTTTGTGTAAAGCCGACTGAATCTAATAGTGAGGTAAATAATTTATTTAGGCTGTTGTCTTCATCATCGACATGAATGTTAAAGTCATCTACTATGGTAGCTTTATCAGTGCTCAGCACCAGATCAGTGAGAAAGTCAGAGAATTCAGAGAGAAACTCTGAATATGGACCAAGAGGACAGTAAATTATAACCAGTAAAGTGGATTTTTCTATCTTGTTTTTGGGATTACAAATTTCAAGTGAGAGGCTTTCGAATGAATTTTGGTTAAGTTTTGTTTTTGGGGTAACTGATAAGCTTGAGTGAAAAACTGCTGCCACTCCTCTCCGACGACTCTCACGGGGAATATGGTGATAACCATAATTGGGAGGGTTGCTTCATTAAGAGCAATACAATCTTCATTTTTGTACCAAGTCTCTATGAGGCATAATACACCTAATTAATGGTCCGTTATAAGATCACTCACTAAGAGGGATTTAGACGAAAGCGATCTGATATTCAATAGTCCACATTTAATGTTGACTATTATATGTGTATGTGGTTACCTTTTTTTTAAGAATTTAAGAACAACAGAATCAGAATCTGTTGTCGAAGTAAAAGTTAAACTTTTTTGAAAAAATTAATTTGACAGATTAACATACCACTTGTTTTTGATATTGGTTCTTCAATTACAGTTAGTTACCTGTTCTTGCAAGTTTAAAAATGTATTAGTGGAACTCAGTTAGCTGAGAAGTGAAAGAAAACAAGTTTGCATGGAAAAGATAATAATAAATTAGTGACCGAGTATCAGCTTGTTTGCATGCTTGAGTAATGCATGTGAAATCTGTTCTCTTTCATAACATTAGTTCAGATGTCTCACTGTGGGATATATGCCTCCGCGTCATATCTCAGAAGCCCAATCTCATTATGCCAATCCTGATTGGCTGGTGAAATGTATTCATCTGCCGCAGGTAGTCCCTCCTACTATAAGTAGAGGGGGAGGAGAACACAGTGCCATTCAAAAACCTCTTCTCACTAAGAGCTATCTCGCATCGCAGCTGCTTAACCGTCCACAGGTGGACCCTTTTCTGGACGCTGCTGTTGAAGCTTTTTCTCTGCTCTCGACCACACCAGGTCGACCAGTGTTTTTCTTGCTCTCCACGCTCGGTTTAACACTGTTTCAACGCCCTGCCGTCAAGGTCCGACCGCTGAAACACCAGTTTTCGGCTCGACGCCACACCACGGCTGTCGAGCACCGGACGCAACACACCAGTTAGTAACTTGATTACTTCTTCCTCGTTGCACACTAACACAGAGAAGGAGATGGTGGACAAGGCCCTGCACACCACGGGGTCTGGAGGCTTGAAGGCTCGCCTTCAAGCCTTCAAGCCTGGTGTGCTCTTGCTCGAGACGCACACCAGGTCTGCTCAGGGAGCCTCGGGCTGGAACACTCCCAGCAGGCCCTGAACGCCCCTGGTTCCTGCCGCCACTGCGCCGTCTTCACAGTGAAGAGCCTCCGTATTCGGCTGGTACACCAAGTCAGCTTGTCGGAGAAGGGACCCTATCTTCCCCCTCACGGCACCAAGGCCGTCGCGGCTGAGATGGAGCCTGAGGTGGTTCATGGGGTTCCCAGTCCAAGCTTGCCTTTGTTCCTCCACCCGGGGAGGACATTCTGGACTTGGACTGTGGGGACGACAATGACGTCACCTCTGAACTTCTCATTTCAGAGGACAAAGTGGAGGACGACATTTTCGTCACCCCTGATCAGGCTGCAAAGCCCGTCGCCTCCATGGAGTGAGCTGAGGGAAGCATACCAGCTTCTCCTCGGCTTGGACATGCTGGATGTGTGCAGACGTGCCGCTGCCCGATTGGCCATCCCTTGGCCTGTCATCATGACCAAGACGACCCTGTCTTCCCGTAGCTGCTCCGGTGAAATCACTGGTAGCAGCACACCTGCTTCCACAAACGTCTGCCCACCAAGTCTGACAACTTACAGTCATCCCTGACGGAGAGCTTCTACAAGGCTGCAGCGCTCTCGGCCAGAGCACTCAATGTGTTGTTGCTGCTCATGGCATACCAGATGGAGCTCTGCAACAACCTTGCGTTGCGGACCCAGCCAGGAGGGAGGAGATGTCGGTAGTCACGGACCTGTGCCTCTGTGTCCAGTGTTGTGCGGTCCAGCCCTCTGGGAGAGCGATGGGGACCATAATCCTCCACAGGCTTGACCTGACAAACCTTTCAGAGAACAAGAGCGGTGACATCCTGCACATGCCCGTCATTCAAGAGGGGATCTTCTGCTCCGCGCTGGTCTCTATGCAGAGGCGCTGCACGGCCAAGAAGGATGACTAGGCTCTCTGCCTCTGCCTACCCAGGAAGTCCACAATCTGTCTCCACCTGCTCGCCGCAAGGCGTTCCAAGGTCCTCAGCATGTGCTGTTTAAAGGGGACATATGAAAAATCCACTTTCGCAGTTACACAAATGAGGTAACTTGAGTGTCCACACTTCACACAAAATATGAAATAAATCCATCCGGTCGTTTATTTGTGGCCTGTGTAAGTCTTACAACACAGAGAAAAATGCTCCGTTTCAAATTTTACACATTTGTGACGTCACAAATGCTGGTAACTCCACCCATGGACTCGACCCTTAACCTGATGAAAACTTTTGCGAAAGTCCGCCATTGTTTGTCTCGCTAGCAAAAGAGTGATGGCTACCTATAAAACTAAATACACAATTTGCCTGCTGTCAGTGCCGCTCCTCCACGGTGAACATACACTGTAGCATAAACACTATTTGTTCATGCAGAGGTGTACTCCGCTCTTGTGGTTTGGCGCATTGGCGAACCTGTTATAAGTTTGTGATTTTTTTTTTTTAAAAGAAAGGCTACTGGAATATCTAAAAAATGTCAGAGTATTCAATAAACATTTACTTTCTTTAAAAAACATATCTAAAAATGTATTCTAGGCTATTTATGCATTATTAAAAAAAATAGGGAAAAACTTAACAACCGTATTCGATATTTGGTATTCGGCCAATCATTGATATTTTTTTTTGGCTTCGGCCACAAGTTTTCATTTCAGTGCATCCCTAATGCCTATGGGCACCGTCATGGGTAGAGGCAGTGCACGAGGGGCAGTTTGTAAGAGATCACTGTGATGTGAGCCTCCAGCGCTCCCACATTAATTACTCTCAGAGACATTTCCTTCCGTTCCTCACGGGCCACCATGTCCTGGTGAGGACAAACATTATGACCGCAGTAGCGTACATCAACCATCGGGGCGAATTGTGCTCCTTTCAGTTGCACCTGCTGGCATGCAGGCTGATCCTGTGGAGTTGTAGTCGCCTTCTTTCGCTGAGAGCAACACACATCCCATGAGCCCTGAATGCAGGCACAGACCTGCTGTCCAGGGGGCGCCAATTTACGGGGAGTGGATGCTACATCCGGAGGTTGTGGAACAGATCTGGGCCCTTTATGAGGCAGCCGGCCATACTCTGATCCTGGTAGCTCTGCATTGGCCTGCCATGCCCTGTGGAGGTTTACCGGCTGCTGTGCGCTCATCCCTGTCAACTCCCACTGCGAAGAGACCTGCTGTTACAGGTGGAGGCTCAGTCTTCCATCCTCACCCAGAGGGCTTAGCGCTATGGGCTTGGGCCCTGAGTGGCGCAATCTGTCAGCCGCGGGACTCTCACAGCGTGTGATTTCCATCATACAGAGCACTCAGGCTGTCTCCACTAGGTCTCTGTATGACTGTAAGTGGAGGGTGTTTGAAGGTTGGTGTCACCAGATGGGACACACCCCCTTTCAGTGTGGTAATAGGAGCCATTAGCTCTCCCATCCTTGAGGTGCCATCCGAGTCCTGAGTTATACTGGTGTCTACAGTTATATTGCATAGACACAGAGGAGTATGTGTCGTAGAAGAATAATGTTATGAGCTGCTCCTGTTCACATTAAATGGTGGAGTTTGCCAACGAAGAATCATCTCAGATGTTTTTATTGAAAACATGACACTGTGGGAGTGATTTTATCATTTCTGCAGGAGCTGATTGACAAACAGAAGGCCAAGGCCCTGTGGGCTTTGGGGATAAAACTGCGTGTCAGTATCCGCTGATCATTCTTTTATAAAAGGAGCACGCAGGCTCCTCCCTGTGTCGAGGCCACTGGTGCCTTCATGGTATTTGGCTGTGGTTCTGGAGGGACTTAAACAGCCTCCTTTTGAGCCAATGGGATGTGCAAACTTGAAGTTTGTGTCCCTGAAGGCAGTGTTGTTACTGGCTTTGGCGTCAGCTCTTCGTCCCGTTACTAAGCAACGTCTGTCACACTGGGTGGTCAAAGCATTGCTTTGGCTTATACGAGTCAGGGTCTGCAGCCGCCTGTTGGCTTGCGTGCATATTCGACTCGGGTATTAGCCACATCCTGGGCCTTGTTCAGGGGAGTGTCTGTTGAGGATATTTGTGCTGCGGCGAGTTGGTCCTCGTCCCTCACTTTGGTCCTGTTTTACCTGCTGGATCTTTCCGCTCTGTGCATGGCATGGGCGGTTCTCCTGTCTTGATCGAAACAGTGCTTGCCCTGCGGGCTGGTGTAACGCATGATGAGCTTGTCTGCAATGTGGGAGCTACCATGTCCCATAGTGAGACATCAAAACAAATGTTATGAAAGAGAACTATAGATTATTTGCATAATCCTGGTTTTCTGAGTAATTTGAATGAGATGTCTCACCAGACAACCTTTTTTGCTGGGTGAGTGAGAAGAGGTTTGCTTGTTTGAATGACGTAGTATCATCAGCCCACTCCACTTATAGTAGGAGGGACTACCTGCGGCAAATTAATACTTTTCACCAGCCAATCAGGATTGGCATAATGAGATTGGTATTTTTTGCATGACAGTTTCGACAATGTCTCTCGCCTTCCTTGGAAGCATCTCACTGACAGCGTGTGACGTGTCAGCCAGCAGATCTTAACTGCCGGCACGTGCGGCACACCCAGCAAACGTTGGATAAAGGAGGCCAAAGAAATCAGGAAGCATGCGAAGAAGGCCATGAACAGAGACTAGGGGGGCTATATGCTCTCACACGCCTGGTACACCCAGAAAAATTAGTTGGCGGGGGTCGAGGCCCGCACGGCAGGGCGGTCGGATCCGTTAGGCCCGCCAGGACATGCCGGTTGGTGTGGGCGTGACAGACCCGGTGGATCTGACAGCTCTGCTGGGTGTGCCGCACGTGTCGACTGTTAAAGGGCTTATGTTAAGCTAAATATACTTTTCTGTGCTTTAAACATCATCAAAGTGCTATTTGGGCTTCATACACATGCACTGAGCTGGAGAAGCCGCGCCTTCCAGGAAGCTCTCTGCCGTGATTGACATGTTAACAGACACGCCCACAAAAGGTGAGCATGTCAGCGTCCTTCACGCAGTGCTATGTATGTATTTTCTACAGTCTATGTATGTACTGGTGAACGCCCCGCCCCCACGCTCTGTATTGTGTTTATAAAGCAGAATGAACTCGGCTACGGAGTGGGTGGAAGGAGGGCGGGCTGTTCTGTTGCCCTACATCACCATGCGGGGAGGGGAAGTCAGTATCCCATCTATAGACACGCCCACTGATGAAATTTCGTAGGCCGCAAATCAGCCTGTTTGTAGAGTTGCTCAGAAAGTGACTTTTCAGAGGCTAAATCTCTGGAAAAAAGGTGAGTTTGGGAAAACAAACTTCAAATACTATGTTCTAAGATCTGCTGGCTGACACGTCACAGACTGTCAGTGAGACACTTCTGAGGAAGGCGAGAGACATTTCCAAAACTGTCAAGCAAAAAAGGTAAAGAGCAAAAATTTAATGTCTGAAAAAAAGAACCAAAAAATGTCTATAGTAATAAGAAGACATGGTGAAAGTTTTTGAGCGATCTAAAAATCAGGCTGAATATTTCACTCCAGTAGAAAATGATGGAATGTTCAGGCAGTGGGGTCGTGTGACATCATCAATCACGTGATTTCGAGATGGAGGAACACAGGCTCTAAAACTATAAAGTAGTCCCATTTTTAGAAGTTAATAAATGAACGTGGTGCATAATAATGTGTTTAGTTATACATACAGTAGATCTACTAAGTACATTTCAAAGATTTTAAGCCACATTTGTACAAAAAAAAAGTAGAGGATCCCTTAAAAAAAAATGTTCTCGCGCCGACTGTGCATTCTTTTTTGTGCCTCCATATCTCACAGTAGCTATTGTGATCAACATTTCCAAAGTGCAAGTCACATTACTTTTTTTCAACAAACCGTTTGTTGATGGTGGAGATTAGAAAGAAACTTTTGAGCAGTAATCTCTACCTTGGACATTCGTTTCTGAGTAAATCCCTTTCAGAGGATTTATGAGAACAACTTGGATGAAATGCAGATACAGTTTTAAAATTATGATTAAGCAGCTTTAAGGCCATTTGATATTGTCATTTTGTTCTCCCTCAGCAAAACAAGTCATAATGCACATGAAAACAAAGTAAATAAGTTTCTATTTACTGGTGAAAAAGCATGAACAGTTTGTTTTGTTACTCACTCATCCTGTGCCCGTGCTGTTCACGTTGTCTGTGCACGACTAACCTGGTGTTTGCATTGAAGGCCCTAACAGAGAGATTCTCCTGGACATGCTCTTTAGTGTAGGAGTGCAACGCTTCCTCCCAGCCTCCCCTGGAAGCCCTCCTCCAATGTCCTCCACGACCAAACCTCAAGGCATAGGTAACATGATTGTTTCCCACCATGGGTCATGTTCATTCATGTCCTGAGGTTTTAACTTGATTTTTCCATCATCATAACCATTTTACACAGTGTTTACAGGGTCACAATCCAAATGAACATGAACGTTATGAGTTTCATCAGCTCATAAATGGTTTCCTGTAGTTTTTGATAAAGTGCTGTGAGATCAATGTTGATTAGAGGTAACATTATTAAGCTGTATCTGTTCATCTCATACTGAGAAACATTCAAACCTGAGTAAAGAGCTTTGGTTTTACTGCAGATGTCGTTTGGCTTTTAGAAACGTGTCGATCATGGCTCCTGATTTTCAGGTTTTGAGGCTCTCACGCATGTGGAGGCTCCTGGTGCTAGTGCTGGTACCACGGGACCTGGACGTTTTCAAGTGGACGGCCAGACAAAGTAAGTGTGGGTTTGTTTTATTTCTGTTTCTGTTTACAAATGAGTTCTGCTGCAAAGCTCAGAAGAATAACTCTGAAAGCAGGGATGCACGGTATTGGATTTTTGGCCGATAACATGATACGCTATTATTTTACAACTTGTTTGTTCGATAACTGATATTGATATTTTCCATCACACCTAATTACAAAGATCATCTAGTTTCTGTGGTGGAATCAACAAACAGACCTTTTCTGCAGACTCTTCATCACATTAGTGAACGCAGACATAAGACGAAGCTGAAAATGATGGAACATCTCTGATCATTCAATAAAAATACTTACGTCATTAAATAAAACATGTCATATTTATTAATAACTATTGTTTTTAAACCAAACAACAAAAATACTTAAAACAGTTCCTAACTACTGACATTTTTAAAGTGTTTACAGGGTCACAATCCAAATGAACATGAACGTTATGAGTTTCATCAGCTCATAAATGGTTTCCTGTAGTATTTGAGTGGAAAAAAATGACATTTTACAACATCCAAACATTCTGTCAGAACTATTTTTGTTGCTCAAGGAACAAGTGACCATGAGAAGACAGAAACCTTAATTTTCTGAGAAAATAGTGGTTTTTGCCTTTTAAAAATAGGACTACTTTACAGTTTTACAGCCTGTGTTCCTCCATCTTTAAATCATGTGATTGATGATGTCACACGGCCCCACTGCTTGTAAACTCCAATTCAGCTATTGGATTGAAGGTCTGGACCTGCTTAGCTTCCGAGATCTAACGGGATCGGGCAATGACAGGCTGGTAAGGCCAATAGCGTCATAGTGACGTCGCTTTTTGATCCTTTGATGTAGACTTATCCTATCATTGTGAAGCAGAATTCACCAAGTGTTGGATTGTTCACCCACGAACATGGAACGTGAGCTGGGATTAGACCGTCGTGAGGCAGGTTAGTTTTACCCGACTGATGATCTGTTGTTGCAATATTAATCCTATCCTATACTATTGCAACAACACATCATCAGTAGGTCTAAACCCATCTCACGTTTTATTCAGCTATTGGAGTGAAGCATTCAGTCTGATTTTTAGATCATTTAGCAACTTTTTTAGAACATGTGGCAGGTTTTTAAATCATTTAGCAGGTATTTAGTCAAAATGACAACTTGTGCCGCTTTTGGTTGCTCTAAAAAAGATGTCGATGTAACCCTCTTTTGTTTACCGAAAGAGGATATAAACAATTCAAAAAAATCTGTGATCGCACGGGACGAGAAAAACAAACGAGAAAAGCACCCCTAAGGGACCTTTACACTTCCTTAAACAATGCACTGATACATTCTGGTGGCTGAAGTTAGAGAGTAAATCACAGACCGTTGAAGACACACAAACCCTGAGGATGGTGGGAGTTCTTCAACAGCTGGCTAAATGACCTAAAAAGCTGCTAATTGAACTAAAAACCTGCCAACTTTGGTTGTTTAGTCGACTAATTGACCGATGCCATCGTGGTCGACCAAGATTTTTGTTGGCCGACCAGCAACGGTATCAGGTTCAATACCAAAAAATGCAATGCAATACACTTCTATGTCCAGCAACAGCTGTGTGAGTGAGTGCTGGCTGCAAAAAAAAAAGTGTTGCGCTGTCACTGACTGCTCTGATCGGAGCAGAGAGGGAACAAATTAGGACAGGCTTGAAGCACAAGCATCCATGTTGAATCAATCCTTTTTCTGCACAAGAACATGGATTATCCTTATATTTGATACGTAGATTATGTAAATTCATCCACTGCTGTCTCTGGCGCCACAGCACCCACTGCGCACCTGTCTTTGACGTGTGTTTGTTTCCCCCGTGCGCTGATCTGATGTTGACATCAACAATTATTATAAATAAAAGCAGGTTTACCACTAAAACAAAGTCATTTGTATGAGGAAAAAATAGGTTTTAATTGTCGGTTCCAGGTCGGGCACGTATATAAATACCTAATGTCTGTCGGACCTCGAGGTTTCAGTTTTGCTTTGTCCGGTTCTGGTCAAAACTTGAATAAGGTTCATATCATAAATGGTCCGTGTTTAAAAGCAAATCAGCACCACAAAAAGCCAAAACAAAATATTTATCGTCCTCCTCTGCAGCTGCTCATTCATTTTCCTTATTTTTCGGTCGACTAATATCTACGTGTGCCAAAGGCTTGGTCGACCAACCATTTTCTTGGTTGACTACAGCCCTAAAAAGCTGCTAAATGACCTTAAAAGCTGCTAAATGACCTATATAGCTACTAACGGATCTAAAAAGCTGCTAAATGATCTAAAAAGATACTGAATGATTTAAAAATGCTGCTAAATGATATAAAAAGCTTCTAAATAACCTAAAAAGCTGCTAAATGATCCAAAAAGATACTGAATGATTTAAAAATGCTGCTAGATGATATAAAAAGCTTCTAAATAACCTAAAAAGCTTCTAAATAACCTAAAATGCTGCTAAATATTCTAAAAAGCTGCTAAATTGTCTAAAAAGCTACTAAATGATATAAAATTCAGGCTGAATGTTTCACTCCAATAGAAAACAATGGGATGTTTACAGGCAGTGGGGCCGTGTGACATCATCAATCACATGATTTCAATATGGTGGAACACAGGCTCTAAAACTGTTAAGTTGTCCCATTTTTTTAAAAGGCAACTAAATAAATATTATGCAAAATAATGTGTTTTGTTAGGCATAGATCTACTAATAAGGACATTTCAAAGATTTTAGACCAAACTTGTAAAAACAGTGGAGAATCCTTTTAACAGCTGACCCCTGTCACAAATGACGCTGTTGCTGTTTTACGAATGAACCAAGGCAAAGTTCTGAATGTTGGCACAGTGGGAAGCATCCGTCTTTGTGAACAGGTTCTGCCATAGTGATGTACTGATAAAAGCCACAGACCAGTTCTGAGTAATGTCTTCAGACTTGTCCAACTTGTTTCAACGATAGAAACCCACACGATTCCCTGGAAAAGCATTTTCTACAGCGACAAATCAGAATAGCTGCTTGAGTATCTATGTGTTGCACTTCAACAAGTAGCTGATCGACCAAAACAACAACAGAAGTGTGTGAATAGTTGATGAATGAATGCTGGTATGTTATTCAGCTGTGGAAGTTCCTACGACCGGAACAAGGCTGAGCAGGGATTCCCCCTATAACAAGCTGATTTTAAACACTTCCTGTTTTAAAACTTCTTATATTGTTATTTAAAGCATGAGTGAATTCTTCATAACTTCAACCAGAAGTTTTAGCAGAAAAATAAAGAAAACCATTATATTCTCAGTCAGTTTCTGTCGTGTCGACTTGGTCCTGGGTTTGACATGGCTTTTTTTGTTGATGACATTTGGTATTCTTATATGCTACCTGTCAGATCACCAGCTGAAAGTGTCTGTAATTTGACACCAGCCTTATTGGCTTTTTTCTATATGACAATGGCTACCGAGTATACTGTATTACAGCCTGTATTAGCTCATGGTAGAGACAACTAGTGTCAGTCTGCTTCTAGCTGTTTTTTTTGTCTCTTCCTGTCCTAAAGGATGGACAGACTTCTGTGTCTCGACGGGGGAGGTATCAAAGGCCTCGTGCTGATCCAGATGTTAATTGCCCTGGAGAAAGAAGCAGGTCGGCCCACTCGAGAACTCTTCGACTGGGTAGCCGGCACCAGCACCGGGGGCATCCTGGCTCTTGCTATCATCCACGGTTAGTTTATTTATTGTTAGTTCTACACCTTTTCCTCTTCTTTTATTTAAAGGGTTTTTACAAATGTGGCCTAAAACCTAGAGATCTGTGTCAAAATGGGACTACTTTACCGTTTCAGGGTCTGTGTTCCACCATTTTAAAATGACTCTGCGGTTTGGTAGTAGACAATGAAGCGGAGAAGAAGAGCTCTTCTAAGGGACCTTTACTCTCCCTTAAACTTGGAGTGTGACAATATCTTGATACAATGATATATTGCAATGTTTCGTCTAGCGATACGTTATCTATTCACTGGCATCAAACATCAATGTTTATTTATTTATTTTTTATCCTTCCTATAACACATATTAAGTATAGGGCCCTATAAAATCCACGATAATGGAATCACGGACTAAATCAAATGGACAGAATCGGCATGAAATGCGTCAGTGTGAGAAGAAAGGAACATTTTTTATGGGGAATACGTGTTTCTGGGGAACGCTTATTAGGCGCACCGCCCTCCTCCTCCCGTCTTGGCTGCATTAAACAGCTCCTAAATCTCCTGAAACCCAATTTAAACTGCCAAAAAACTACACAATACATCACTGACTCCTGTTAACACTTAGACCAGCTGTTGAGAATACACGCTCAGAAGGAACTGACGTGCCTGGTATGGCCTAGTGGTGAGTATTTTCAAGGATGTTGCAATACTATACGTATCACGATACGATATATCACGATATATGTTGATATTCTACCCAGTTAATATCAAAATTAATCGTTGAGATGAAAAATCATGTTGCTGTATATGTTCATCAGAAGATATTGAGCATTCAGACAAAGTGAGTCAAAACTATTTGCTTCAAAACATCCTATTTATTATTTATTAATAGTGTTTTTGCAAATTTTCACTGAAAAAAGGAAAATACCGTGTTACACATTGCCATCATAAAATAAAGTGGAACAAGTTTCTTTTCACTGAAACTACTGTGTAGAAGTCTCAAAGTTATCATGGCAACATAATGACGGCATTGTAACAGCTGTAAGTGAGAACATTAAGGATTAATCACCCTGAGTTACTGATAATGCACAAAATAAGCACTGATCTGAACAGATTATATGAAAATAAAATTCCTGTACATACATAAATATTGCAGGTATTACACACTGCCATCATAAAATCAAGTTCATCAAATAACCATTGCAACACATAGAAAGAATTGTAACCACCACTGAAACATTGCACAAATACACAAAAATATTGATTCAATATCAAAAAAGAAATTAAATTAAATTTAAAAAAAATAGTTTTTTTAAATAGAAAAAATTTTATTTAAAATCAGCACCCAAAAAATTGCGATATATCTTAAAATTGATTTTTTTTTTCACACCCCTAGTATGGTCAAGTACTTTCTTGCCAAGTTTGCCATTCTTGGAGACCTTCCTTCATTGACTTTCCACCATGCTGCAGGGATAGAATCAAGGGGTGGTGGCGGATACTTCAGAAATCTGTCTACTTCTGTTACTACGTCATCAGTGCTTCTGGTGGTATAGTTTTCACCCATGAGTAAAGCATAAGCACTGTGTCTCTGAAGCACAGCTCCCTGGACTGGCACTGCACCGACCACCTCTTGCTGGTATCCAGCGGCATATGCTGATGTGGAGCTCCCACATCTGGCTTCTGCTTCTGCCAGCACTTCAAGCATTTTGGCATGAGCTGCGATCCTCCTTGGTGGGGTGCTTATGCCTAGGATCCAGCATGGTGGCTAGCATTGGTGGTGTTGACCTCATGTCATCAGAAGCAATCTGTGAAGAAAAAGATAATAAATTGGATTTAAATGTGATATTGTTTTTAATCATAATTTGTTTGTAATAGGTTCAGTATTTTATCATTTAATGAATAAACCACTATTCATCATTAATAGATTGCTTGATATTAATTATTTATATTAATTAGATAAGATAGTAGAAGCAGGTAAAAACTACAGTTGTCAAACAATGTACTTTGTGTGCAATGCAAGCAGTTAAAATATTTACAATAATTAAATTAATGGATGTAGCTTACTGTCATGGACCAAACAGCAAAAGCAGGAACACAAGTGTAGCTTTCAAAAAAGATGATTGAATTTATTAACACAATATTTAAGTTTAACAAAAATTCACCTATCAAGTAAATTCAAACAAAACTAATGAACTGAGGTGAACACAGGAACTTTACCTTTCCCCACTGATCTCCCAATGACAAATATGGTGCTGTTTTTAAACACAGGTGACTGGCCAACAAAGATAATTAGGGGGTGGGAATTTTCAAACATACAGTGGTGAAAACCTATAATTAAACTAATAGAAGCAATGTATCAAACTAAACTATAAACATAATAAACCAATCCAATATAACTCTAAACTAACATTTCTAATTCACTATTAAATCACTAAAGAAATTAAACAGACAGCTTCCTCCCCCCCCAGTGGCTTCCCCAAGATGGTAGCTTCTGCTTTAACTCCGCCCTCCTTTAGCAGCCATCTTGGATGATGCCACTCTTATTGTTCAGGGGAGAGCTGCAAACAATACAAAACAAAACATGTTGAGTTTCAACTGAAAGAAATATTGATGTGAAGTAACTGAGAAAATAACTTAACTTAAGTGGAGCTACATAGTGTGGCCTCCACACACTCCCCCTCCTCTGAACTCTCGCTGTGGAAGCGAGAGAGATAGTCTGCTGTAGCATTCCTCTTGCCTGGTACGTGATGGACTTCATAGTGGTAG
This sequence comes from Gouania willdenowi, assembly GCF_900634775.1. NCBI lineage: Eukaryota > Metazoa > Chordata > Actinopteri > Blenniiformes > Gobiesocidae > Gouania > Gouania willdenowi. The sequence goes on from NC_041044.1 coordinate 3,307,022, forward strand.
GGCTGCATGGCCAAGTACCAGCAGGTAATCCGACTGTTGGCATCCTTCATTCTATGTAGCCATGTCAGGGCCTTGTGATCGGTTTCAAGAAGAAACTTCCTCCCAAGAAGGTAGTATTTTAGTGAATCCAAGGCCCATTTCACTGCAAGGCATTCTTTTTCAATGGTGGAGTACTTCCTTTCTCTTGGATACAGCTTCCTGCTTATGAAAGCCACTGGATCACGATCATTTACAGATCCTTGAAGCAGTACTGCTCCTAGCCCACGGTCAGAAGCATCAGTCTGTAAAATAAATGGCTTCCCAAAGTCAGGACAATGCAAACATGTGTCACTGGTTAGTGCTTGCTGAATGTCCTTAAATTCCTTCTTTGCCTCCTCAGTCCAGCATAGCAGCTTTGGATGTCGTAGGCTCACCATATCTGTAAGCAGAGCAGCTCGAGCACAGTAGTTTGGAATAAATCTGTGGTACCAACCTGACATGCCAATGAATGACCTCAGCTCAGTTCTAGTTCGTGGCAAAGGGAAGGATTGAACTGCCTTCATCTTCTGAACTTGGGGTTTAATGACACCACCTCCGATGACATAGCCGAGGTACTCTACTTCTGTTTTCGCCAGCATGCATTTAGCAGGGTTGATGGTGAGGCCCGCTTTCCTGAGACACTCAAAGACAGATTTAAGATGTTCCAAATGCTCTTCCCATGACAAACTGTAAACGACAATATCATCCAAATATGCTGAAGCGAACTCTGACAGACCATTCAGTACCTTGTCCATTAACCTTTGAAAGGAAGCTGGTGCTCCATGCAATCCAAAGGACATTACTGTAAAATAGAAGAGGCCCCATGGTGTCCGGAAGGCGGTGAACTCACGGGACTGCTGAGACAAAGGAACTTGCCAATAACCCTTAGCAAGGTCAATTGTTGTTAGATATCGGGCCTTTCCCAGTTTGTCGATCAGCTCGTCAATACGTGGAGTTGGATAGGAATCAAATTTTGAGATGGTGTTTAAGTACCTAAAGTCAATGCAAAATCTAAGGGTGCCATCTTTTTTTGGTACGAGAACGATAGGGTTACACCACTCACTCTGAGAAACCTCAATGATTCCCATGGACAGCATCAGATCAATCTCTTTCTGAAGTGGACCAAGCAACCGTTCAGGGATTCTATAACTCATACGCCTGATGACTGCATCCTCCTTTAATGTGATGTGATGCTGCATGATGTCAGTGTGACCTGGGTTGGCTTGGAAAATATCAGGTGTGCACAATGCCCTCACCTGTAATTGCTGGATTCCAGATAAATGTCCAAGATCTGCAGATGAGGAACATTCCTCTGGCAGATATTGTTCTTCCACTTCTTCATCTGTAACATTCCTGATGAGTAGAACACTGGAAGACTTCGCTGGTCTAGGGACCCACTCCTTTAGCAGGTTGACATGCAGGGTCCTCATAGGACGATGGTGACCTGGGATTGAGATTTGATAGGTTGTAGGACCTAGCTTTTTAATTACCTCATAGGGCCCCTGCCACTTGGCCAATAGCTTGCTCTCCTTGGTTGGCAACATCACAAGAACTTTTTGGCCAGACTCAAACCCTCTTTCCCGAGCTTTGACATCATACCAAACCCTCTGCCGATGCTGTGCCATTAACATGTTCTCCTGGGCCAGAGCAGTCATCTTCTCCAACTTTTCCCTCATCTGGAGAACATATGACACAACATTAACAGGTTCTTTGCCAGTATCATCTTTCTCCCAGATTTCCTTCAACAGTGTTAAAGGGCCCCTGACCTCATGACCATAAAGAAGTTCAAAAGGTGAAAAGCCAGTTGAAGCTTGTGGAACTTCTCTGTATGCGAACATGAGGTAGGGGAGCCAAAGATCCCAATCAGAGCCAGTGTCGTTAACAAACTTACGGAGCATCTGCTTAAGAGTTTGATTGAACCGCTCTGTGAGTCCGTCGGTCTGTGGATGATAGGGAGTTGTTCTCAAACTTCTTATGCCCAGCAGCTTGTACACATCCTGCAACAGTCTTGACATAAAGTTAGAACCCCTATGTGTCAGGATCTCCTGGGGCAGCCCAACTCTTGAAAAAAAATGTACAAGACACCATGCAATTGGTTTCGCCTTGATCGTTTTAAGTGGAAACACTTCAGGATATTTAGTGGCATAATCTGTTATTACCAACATGAACCGGTTTCCTGTCTTGCTCTTATCCAATGGGCCCACAATGTCCATTCCCACACGCTCAAAGGGTGTTTCTATTATTGGCAGAGGTTGAAGTGGAACTTTGGGCGGAAACCTAGCTGAAGTTTGTTGGCATTGAGGGCAGCTCCTACAGAACTGTGATACATCTTTGCGCAGACCAGGCCAGTAAAAATGACGTTGGATACGGGCTGAGGTTTTATGCTTCCCTAGGTGGCCAGCCCAGGGAATTGAGTGACCCAGTGTCAGGATTGCATCCCTGGCATCTTGTGGAACCATCAGTTGCCTAACTGACCCATTGCAGCGGTAAAGAACACCATTCCTGATATCATAGCCCACAGTCTGTTCCGAACCCCCATTAACCTCAGCATTTTCTTGGGCCTCCCTTAGATACTCAGCTAAGCTTTCATCCTGCTGCTGCAGCATCCTAATGTTGTCTGGGAGTTCAAAACCCAGTGGCAAGTCAGGGGCACCACAGGGCTCATTAACAGTGTGCCTAAATTTTTCTTGGCGTCTCTGCTGTCGGGTTTTTGGAGTCTTTGTGGGATTTATTTGGATCTCTGCATTATAAAATGGAAGAGTACTCAAAGTTTGACCCACATCATCCACTTGTTTAGCCTGGGACCATGTCAGAGCTACGTTGCAGTGTTTCACTGGGGCAATCAAATCCAAAAGGACTGGGAGATCATGTCCCAAAATGACTGGGAATGGCAGATTGTCTGTTACACCCACTCTCAACAGGTAAGTGTTTCCTTCAACTTTCACATAGACGTTGGCTGTAGGATATGGTTTTTCATCTCCATGAACACAGCAAATTGGAACCAACTCAGTACTACAAATAACATGTGCAGGAACATACCGACGATGCATCAGGGTTTGGGTACTCCCAGTGTCAATGAGTGCTTGGAGAACTTTCCCATTCACCTCAATTGAGGTCACTTTCAGTGATTGAGGTCTTTTTCCGGGCTCACACTTTGCTCTTGGAACGTAACACATTTGTGTTAAGGTCACAACATTTTGTGGGCATCTTGGTTTTGTATGACCCTCTTGCCCACATAGATAACAGATTATGGGTTTAAAGTTCTTTGCAGACACATTAAGAAATGTTTGATTTTCTTTTACAGGAAGCTTACTGACCGTAGGGGCTGGCACCATGGTTGGCGGAAGAGTTCCTGGTTTTGGAGTGTACCTGGTTGGTTTCCTGGATGTAGAGGCCCATGATTGGTGCCTCGGACGTGCAGCCACAAACATATCGGCCAGCCCAGCAGCCCTAGCTGCTGTCTGCGGGTCCTGCTCCTTGATCCAAACCTGGAGCTCAGGAGATAACATTCTCAGATATTGTTCAAGAATAATCACCTCACCAATTTCATCCACTGTTTTGTTTCTTGGTTGTACCCATTTCCCATATAGATCTTTTAGTCTTACATACAGTTCTTTTGGTGTTTCATCAGCCTCCACCTGCAGAGCTCGAAATTTTTGACGATATGACTCTGGATTGATGTCATATTTCCTAAGAATTACAGCCTTCACCTGGTCATAATTAAGGCTTTCATTAACATCCATGTGCACAAAGGCACTCCTTGCTTTACCCGTTAACAAGGGAATTAGCTGAAAAGCCCACTCTGACCTAGGCCACATGCAAGCAACTGCAATACGTTCAAAAGTTATAAGAAAATGTTCAATATCATCAGAATCTGTTAGTTTTTGCAGTTTAGGATCTCTAAAGAACCGTGACTGACCTTCATTAGCTTCAGCAGTTGCTGAGGGTAGCGGACTCTGTGCTGGTGCATTAATTGGATGGCCATCCACCTGGTGAGAAATTGACTGAACAGATTGCTGCCCAAAATCAGCTCGGGTGGATATTTCCTGCTGGAGGAGAGTAAATTGATGCTGCAAAGACCTAAATCTATTATCTTGCATAGCCATCTCTTTGTTCCATTGGGCATCTCGTACTCCTTGCTGTCCCATGAAGACTTGAAACATTTGAGCTAGATCCTCAATTGATTTTCCTCTGTGTACCTCTTCATCCGTTGCTCCACCCATTGCACCAAGCTCCTTTCCATCAGTTTCTTCTGGCTCCTTCATTTCCAATAGCTGCTCTCGGTTGCACTCTTCTCTGGCTCATTTTCTCCCTCTACCTCTCATTTCTCAACCTCCACAAAAAAAAAAATTTTGGAGGAAGAAAGCAATACACCTGGTTCTTTACTGGATCATCCCACCACTGCCACCAATTATGTCATGGACCAAACAGCAAAAGCAGGAACACAAGTGTAGCTTTCAAAAAAGATGATTGAATTTATTAACACAATATTTAAGTTTAACAAAAATTCACCTATCAAGTAAATTCAAACAAAACTAATGAACTGAGGTGAACACAGGAACTTTACCTTTCCCCACTGATCTCCCAATGACAAATATGGTGCTGTTTTTAAACACAGGTGACTGGCCAACAAAGATAATTAGGGGGTGGGAATTTTCAAACATACAGTGGTGAAAACCTATAATTAAACTAATAGAAGCAATGTATCAAACTAAACTATAAACATAATAAACCAATCCAATATAACTCTAAACTAACATTTCTAATTCACTATTAAATCACTAAACAAATTAAACAGACAGCTTCCTCCCCCCCAGTGGCTTCCCCAAGATGGTAGCTTCTGCTTTAACTCCGCCCTCCTTTAGCAGCCATCTTGGATGATGCCACTCTTATTGTTCAGGGGAGAGCTGCAAACAATACAAAACAAAACATGTTGAGTTTCAACTGAAAGAAATATTGATGTGAAGTAACTGAGAAAATAACTTAACTTAAGTGGAGCTACATAGTGTGGCCTCCACACTTACATTCATCCTTTCACCCAGTGAAGTACACACTCTGGATTTTAATTCCCCCACTTTGCTGGTGTCTCCATCGTCTGTCTTGAGATGCACGTTGATCAGGCTGAAGGTGATGGGATACGTGTCTGATATGAACACCTCAGTAGACATGATGGTCGTTGCACACTTGAGTGTTTCCAGCACTGGCGCCAAATCCTCCATCAATTGCCAATATTTTTCCCTCAGCTCCAGCATCCTGGCATCTGTGAGTTTGGTCACTGTGTGGTCTGATAGTACAGCAGACACCGCTGCTCCATTAGTCTGTAAAACTTTTCAATGACTGAATTCCACCTGGTTTTACAGGATTGGATGAGTTTATGAGTGCTTTGTTTGACTCGGTTAATGTAGGTAGCGAAACCCTTGTTAATGGCCAGCTGCAGAATGTGGCCGAAACAAGGAACTGAGCGCCAATTGACTCGTGTGGGACTGTTTGCCGAGACGATATTCCATGCATTGTCATGTACACGAGCAACTACACGCCCCATGTTTCCACAACCTGGTTTAACTTGTCAGCTAAACTGTCAGTAGTATGCCTCACTGACATGCTATCTGTGAGTAGGACTGCTGACATTACCTGTCAGTTTGGTTTAATGTAGTGGAATGTAACTGTGATGTAGCTTTCTGTATACAAGGAAGTCCAACAGTCTGTTGTGAGGGCCACATTCGTGGTTGCAAGTTGTCTTTTCAATGCTGCGTTCTTCCTCACGTAGCATGTGGATGGTTATGGTTGTTCTAGAGTGGATATTGTACCCTGGCTTGATTTAATTCATTACCTCTCGAAATCCCTGTCAGTCAACAACGTTTATCGACAGCATGTCTGTAGTAACCATGTTACATATCCGCTGGGTAATGCCCTCTGCTTTCGTGGAATCACATACCATTCGTCCCAACACTGTGGTGATTGTTGGATGAGAAGAACCACTCGCTGCTTGTAGCACGGCTGAATGTGTCATCTTTAGGTGGTAATTCAACTAAGTTGTGGAGTTGTTGTTCTTTAAAATGCTTCCACATATTGTGCATTTGGCGTCTTTGTAGTCATTAACCAACTTAAAGTCGCTCTATTACTCCATTACCGTTTTTTTTCCCTCTTCATCCTGTCAGTGTACCGCTTCTCGTTTGTCTTGTTGTTGTCGTCAGAGCCCTGCTTCACCTGTGTTCCCGCGTGTGCGTCAAGTACGTCTGGCGTCAAGCACGCCCTCACATGGACTGGCGGGGAATTACGGGTTCAAAACGCAATTAATTGCAATTGCAAACAATTAATCGATAATCGATTAATTGTTTGCATCCGTAGTCACAACTATTTTTGTCTTCCTTCGCTAAACAAAAGAGGTTTACATCAGCATTTTTAAATTTTCCTGATTTTTTTTTTTTTAGAGAAACCAAAAGCAGCACAAGTTGTCATTTTCACTGAAAAAGCTGCTAAAGGATGTAAAAAGCTGCTAAATTATTTAAAAAGATGCTAAATTATATAAAAATCAGGCGGGATGTTTATGGGCAGTGGGGCCGTGTGACATCATCAGTCACTTGAGTTCAAGATGGAGGAACACAGGCTCTAAAACTGTAAAGTAGTCCCTTTTTTAAAAGTTATTAAAATGTATGTGGTCCAAAATAATGCATTTTTTTAAGGCATAGATACTACTAATAAGGACATTTCAAAAGTTTTAGGGCACATTTTTTGAAACAGTGAAAGATCCCTTTAAATTAAGCTAATGTTGAGTTGTTCCTGTGTGTGCAGGTAAGTCTTTGGAGTACCTGCGCTGCCTGTACTTCAGGATGAAAGAGCAGGTGTTCAAAGGGTCGAGGCCGTACGAAACCACGCCACTAGAGAAATTCCTGAAGAAAGAATTTGGAGAAGATACCAAGATGACTGATGTTCAATACCCCAGGTGTTACACTGCATTGAAACATCTGAACCTAATCAGGGTTCTCGCCAGCGCAGTCGACATCACAGTGTAGGGGCCCCTACGCTGTGATGTCGGCCCCTATGCTGGTTGAAACACAGCGTAGGGGCCGACATCACAGCGTGGAGCCCCCAATTATGTTACGGCCCCCTCAAGTATGTCTAGCGGCCACAAAAGGAATAACACCCTCAAAATGTAGCAAATAGTGTTTAAGAGGATTATAAATGTCAAAATTTTCCATGGGGGGGGTTTCCCCCTGACCCCACTACAACATGTGCTCCCCCTACACTGTGAAAACTTCCTGGTGAGAACCCTGCTAATGCTTGTGACCACACATGTTTTCACATACAAAGCGACAGTACTGCTGTTTGTTGTATTTCTATGTTTGCTTTCTATTTGTTCAGGGTGATGGTGACCAGTGTTCTCGCAGACCGACATCCAGGCGAGCTGCACATCTTCAGGAACTATGACCCCCCATCCGTCGCCAGCGAGCCCCCGTACTCCACCAGTGCCACGTTCAGACCTCTCACCATTCCACAAGGTTCTTCGACATGCACAACGCTGTTGCACATCATCACATGTAGTGTCACGTGGCTGCTTTCTCGTCCATTTCACTGGGTTTTCATAAACGGTGGATGTTCAATACGAGCTCCTCACGATCGCGAGTTTACCTTTGGAAATGGGAAAATCTATTTGACCCGTTTTTGGGTTTGTTTTATAACTCTTTTTATTTTTAATTGGGCCCCGACATAACACGAAAATGCTTCTCATGCATGTTTTGGGACAGTATCACACATTTACATACTTTTTACTGGAAAACGAGCAGTTGAATGTCTAGAAACTGTGACAAACAGACAAATCAGTCCAATTCTGCCCTGAATCCCATTTACAATCGTGTCATTTAAAGGGTACCTGTAGTAATACATAAAATATTTTTAATGTATTACCAATAAACAAAATATGTGCTGTGCACCTTTTTTAAAAACAAAACACATTAAAAGGACTTTTTTAGAACATATTTATACCTCGGAGCATAAACCAGGACAGGATATGATACACTTTTGTTGATCAGCATGGTGCATTGTGGGAGGTAGATGCATAACAGGTGTATTTACATTGTGGGAAGTGTAGCTTTTCTGTTTACTCTCAGTGCTAAACAAGCTAAATGTGTAACTTCCCCTCGGTGATAAAGTGTAGCATCTAGGTTTAATGTTCACCTTTCTCATTAACTTTCTGCTTCTTGTGAGCCTCCCTGCACCCACTCAGCATCAGAATTAGCCTATCGGACAGAGCTGTTGTTAGCAGCAGAAACGAGCCATGGCTGAGTAGTTAGGTGTTGGAAGTGCACAAATATGGTTAGAAACTACGATTAAAGCTGCGTGAAAGGTTATCTGTTCATTGATTGGATGATGCTCCACTACCTCTGAGGATCAGCACCTAACCAACGGGTAAGTTCTCCTGACAAAGTGGGGTGGGGATGCGGTTAGTGCCATGACACCCCCCCCATTGTATCCCCTGTAAGCAGAAACTTAGTAGTGCTCTGAACAAGTATGTTTACAAGCTGCATTAAAGACTTTCTGTGAAGGAATTCTGTTGGACCGCATCTGGTTTCAGATGTAACTTTGGCTTGGTACCCACTAGCTTAGCCCATTAGCTTTTCCCACAGGTTCCTCTCATAGCAGCTAAGCTTGAAGCAATCCTCACATTCCACCCAATTTGGTCCGAACGCCAACGTTTTAAGTGTGTATCCCATTCTGATAATATGGAGCCAACGTCTGGATAACTCTGACTTAGTGTTATTTGGCTCAGAGACACAAAAGAAATGATTCTGTGGTGTTTTTCTCTTGTTGTTATAGCAACTATTGGCTTTACACTCCGTCATTGTTCAGAAACTGTAGACCAACAAAACACTGTTGTTGAAACGAAAAGTGCGTCATATCCTGTTCAAAATGTTGACTTCATAGTTTATGCCCGAAGGTATAAAATCATTCTAAAAAGTCCTTTTATTGTTTTTTTTAATAGAAAGGTGCACATATTTTGTTTATTAGTAACACAAACACATTATTTGTGGTATACATTTACACTACACGTACCCTTTAATGTGTCGTGATGAACAAGCAGTTCAGATTATTGTGACTACATTCAAATATGAAAAGGCTCTGGTACAAAGACGATGGTGTATTAGTTTATCTGGTGATGGTTTTATCTGGTGACCTGTCACAACAGAAGCATCTACAATCACACAGGATTTTTTGCAAAACATGAATGTGAGTAAAAGTTGAACAAGTAATAATTTGGGACCATCTAATATCACACATTTCCATAGAATTTTGCATTGAACGGCGTGCTCACTGGGTGATGACAAAATGAGTTCAAGCAGGCAGTGAAACATCAACCAGGAGGTTTGCTTTGTGTGGTTTGAGTTACAGGATTGGAGGATGAGGATGTGTTGATTGTAGGATACACAGAAGAACCAGCATCAAAGCGTAGGAAGGTGACACACCAAGGTGTGTAGACACTGATGCTAACAACGTTTGGACATTTTAAGGCATCCTCAGGTCTCAGAGTGAGGTATCAGTCATGAGACCAAATAGACTCATGACTCAGCAAAACCTCTGTCAAATTAAACGTCATCACACGTCAAATGGCACGACCTCAGGCCTTAAAACATGACACAGCATTTTATTTTGAAGAAACCGGAGATTCACATGATGTCGTCAATTTGTTGCTACGGATATGAGAGTAAGTTGAAAGCTGTTATTTTTTATTTACTTATTTTTAAAGATTAAGATAATGAAAAGTTTCTATGTATTTAGTAATCAAACAATATGTTAATATATCTTAACTTTTAAAAATTAAAAGGAAAGAATGGCTTTTCAACTTACTTTACTTTCGATTTTTTCAAAATAAAATGCCATGTCGCGTTTTAAAGCCTGAGTCTGATGACTTTTATTTTGAAGCCTGTGGCCATGCCATTTGACGACACTAGTTTTGATAAGTGACGCTGTTAGATTTAACAGATGTTTTCCTGATACCTGACTCTGAGACCTGAGGAGGTCCTAAAATGAACACTGTAGTAAAGGGATGTTTGAGAAATACTGGTACAGCTTATGGCTTACAGCTTATGGCAAGCCGTTTTAACATTTAACAGTTTTAGTTTTTGCTAATAGGAATTACATTTTGTGTTTGTGTTACACATGTTGAAATGTTAATTGTAAATATCTGGAAATCAATTTTGACATGTTACAGATATATATTTCTGACTAGTCAGAAATATGTACAATTCCTTTCATGATACCTGAAATGTAAGAATAATTGTAGATATTAACAATTAACATTATGACTACTGAGAATTGAATTATTTATATCTACAATTAACATTATGACTAGTGGGAATAGAATTGTAGATATCAACAATTACAATTGTAACTATGTAATGAAGTGTCAGATATCTACAATTCTATAGAAACACATAACGGAATAAACGGCTGCTACTTGGCACTTTATTTAATCACAGATGAGTTGATTTTATTCACATTTTTATGGCATCTTTTTGGAGCAGACACACTGGAGGGATTGTTATTATTCTGCTCTTACACTTGTTACAAAGGAAAAAAAAATGTCTCATTAAATTATATTTTTGCAGTTTTTTAGATTAGTATTATTATTCAAATTAAAACACCACACGGAGTCTCAAACAACTGTATCCTATGCTTTCACTTCCTCAAATATAAATCTAGTTTGGAAAAAAATACACTATAATAATGAAATCATTAAATAGTTAAATAAATAACAATTTCAATAACTTTACTCCCTCAAATATAAATCTAGTAAAAAAAAAATAAATACAGTATCTAAATATCTGAGCTGGCACAACTCGTCACTTTAGTGCTACTTTTAAAAAGGTTGGGAATCACTGCACTGTGGAAAAAGCCAAAGCTGATTTAACTTCTGACTGCAGCATACGCTCAGAAATGTTGGATTTATTTTCATTTCTCACCTGTACTATAAACATTTGACCATACATGTCATATCAGAATGATCATTGGGTTCTATATTTTTATATTTTCTATTGAAATCAACTTATTTTATCATGCCACTAGGACTTTAAGAAGATTAGCCTGAAATAGGTGGCGCCCCACCTGTCATGTCTCCATTCCCCACCAGAGGGCGCACCACACACTTTGAGAAGCACTGCGTTAATCTTGATTAAATGTGTCTTCATCATGACTCCATAATGATTGACTAATGACGATTAAATGATGTCAAATCCGTTCACTTTTTGGCTGAATAATCAATCTGTGCTGAGTTCTGCTGCAAATTGAGCTTCAGATCATTAAAGTCAGAGGTGGTTAAAGAAAAGTTATACTCGTCTTCAATACTCAAATTAACCCGCACTCGTTTAGCGCAGACTTTTGAAAACGGACGATCGGATCCGTATGCATCCACGGAGACACTGTTCCAAATCGTCATCAGTGTTCTAAAACAGTGATTCTCAACTGGTGGGTCGGGACCCAAAAGTGGGTCGCGGACCTGTACTGGATGGGTTGCGAACAGCTGGTCAAAAATAAATAAATACTTAAAGTCTCTCATGTTGGATATATCTTTTATTTTGAAAGAAACTTTTCTTATGATAGGCATGCTGTGAAGTGCATGTTGCACAGGAAAATATGTAGATTTATGATTTAAAGAAGAGAATGTGTGTTTAAAACACCTATTTTTGAAAAACGTGGGTTGCGATTTAATGGCCGTAGAAAAATGTGGGTCCCAGGGTGAGACCAGTTGAGAACCCCTGTTCTAAAACAATGTTTAACAGGAGTTCCACAGTGTGCATGGAAAAATGAAAGGAATACCGTATTTTTTGGATTATAAGGTGCACCGGTTTGTTATTATTATTATTATTATTATTATTAATGAGACGCGTTAAACGAAACAAAATGGTCAGATAAGTCAAACTTTATTCAACTCATTAACAGTAACTCTCAACATTGTTCAGGTTTAACACATAAAATACAGAACAATACAGGTACATATCACTCCACGAGGCACCTGACTACGGTAGCCCTAAAGTGCCAAAAATCCATCAAGCATTGAAGCTTCATAGTTTACTATAGTTGCACTAAAACATTTTGACATATTAATTTCATACATAAGGCGCACCTGATTATAAGGGGCACTTTTGATTTTTGAGAAAATTAAAGGATTTTAAGTGCGCCTTATAGTACGAAAAATACGGTATTTATGTTTTATTTTGGTAGCAGGACATCACCAAAAGTGAATCAGCTGTTCCTTCACCCATTATCAACATTTCTGAAAATTTCACCAAAATCCGTTCATAACTTATAACTAAGTTATTGTGTACACAAACAGACACACACACACACACACACACACACACACGCCAACAAACAGACCAACATACTTTCAAAAACCGTTTTGGTTTTTGAAAAAAATAAAAGTATAGATATTTGAATAAAAAATGACTCTGGTAAAAGTATCAAAGTTGATCCCTTACTTGAGTAAAAGTAAAATAGTACATGCAACTAAATGTATTTGTTGTAAAAAAAATAAATAAAACAAATGTCCCTTTAATAATAAGACAGGGTTTTTAAACCAGCAAATTCCATTTCTATAATTTTTTTTAAGAATTTGTAGAAAACTGGTACATGGAAACAAGTTAAATCTGTTACCCTTGAACGCCTGGAGAATTCAGCACTCATGATAACTAAAATATGTAAATTTAACGTGTCAAGAAAAAAAAAAATGAAAATGCTCAGTTAAACCCAGAGCAGCTTTGAGTTTAACATTTTTAAAAACTTGAACATGTGAAGCATAAAACTAAGGGACCTGTCTAACAGAAAAAAGCTCAAACTACCAAAGTTGTGCATCTTTTTATGTCATGACGTCATCTTCAAAGGTCTTAAAAGTAACAAACTCATTTTTAAAATAGTGGAGTAGGAATATATTTGTTTTTAAAAAATAAGGAGTAAAAGTAAAAAGTCACCAAAAAAATTAATACTCAAGTAAAGTACAGATATCAGAAAACAACTACTTAAGTACAGCAACAAAGTATTTGTTTTTCGTCACATGTCACCTCTGCTTATAGCTTACCTTCTTCTTTCCCTTTCCTCTCAGATCAGCTGGTATGGAGAGCAGCTCGATCCAGTGGAGCCGCGCCCACCTACTTCCAACCAATGGGACGTTTTCTGGACGGCGGGCTGCTGGCCAATAACCCCACGCTGGACGCCATGGCAGAAATCCATCAGTACAACAAAACTCTGACAGCTGAGGTGAAGCTCACGTATGTTTGATAAATACTAGAGCTGTTTTTTTAATTTATCTTTCCCTCAGGGCAAGGACACCAAGAAGTTGGGGATGGTGTTGTCCCTTGGGACAGGTAAGACTTTTAATGATGTGTAGAAAACAGCAGCAGCACTAACCTTCAACTCACTCACAACAATAAGTTGGTTCCTGTTACTGAGAAATAAACGTGTGGTTAGAGGTTAAAGGATCCTCCACAGTTTTTACAAATGTGACTTAAATCTTTGAAATGTACTTATTAGTAAATCTACAACTAACAAAACACATTATTATGCATCATATTCATTTTATTAACTTTTAAAAATGGGACTACTTCACAGTTTTAGAGCCTCTGTTCCTTCATCCTGTAATCACATGATTGATGATGTCACACGGCCCCACTTCCTGTAAACATCCCATTGTTTTCTATTGGAGTGAAACATTCAGCCTGATTTTTAGATCTGTAGATTAGTAGCTTTATTGATCTTCTAGTAGCTTTATAGATTGTTTAGTAGCTTTATAGATCTTTTAGCAGCTTTATGGATCTTTTAGTAGCTTTATAGATCTTTTAGTAGCTTTATAGATCTTTTAGTAGCTTTTTCAGTCAAACTGACAATTTGTGCTGCTTTTGGTTCCTCTCAAAAAACATGAAAAGTTAAAGATAAGGGGTAAGGCCAGATTTGAATGGGAACGTCCACATTTTATGGTCACTCCACCCAGAGTGTGTAACTGGGATGAAGGCACGCAGTGACCAAATTAAGTTTGATAAGAATAGCACGCAGACAGAAGCTTTGCTGACTGACACATATGGGAGAATAGAGCCCACATTGAACAACTCAGCACCATCAGCTTGTCCTGTCAACGCTGTGTTTCATAACCTTTTACACCAATTATTCAAATGGTGAACTAAATTATTAATGATATATTTCATTTATTAGAAGAAACAGAGAACATGTGTGAGATGTGGTTTTTCATACTGCTAATAAACTGAACACTTTATGTGTAGTTTCTAGGGCTGTGCATTGCCATGAATCTGACGATACGATACAATTCACGATTTGCATGTCACAATACAATATATTCTAACACTAAACAATACAATATACATCACAAAATATTGTAATATCAATAATTACAAATGTCACCTTTACAAGTACAAAATGGAATGAAATACAATTTATTTCATTTTTTTACCACTTGCTAGAACAAGTAAATGGTAACTAACTGTAATTCAAGAACAAATATCAAAACAAGTGGAATGTTTATCAAACTGGCAAATTATATTTTTCAAAAAAGTTTAACTTTTGCTTCTACAACAGATTATGATTTTATGTTTTAATTTTTTTTTTTTAAGTAGCTACATACATCTATCAAAGTGCTCAGTATGTTTTATGAAAATAAAGTGCTATCAACTACCAGCTCAATGCATTGAGCAGTGATGCAGGTCTGATGTTCACGTATCACTGACACCTAGTGACTGGGAGTTTAACTGTTCTAATGTTAGCGCAATTTAACGTTTTTTTTTCTTTATTACATTTTTTTTGGATTGATACATTAATTGGACAGTGAAATACCACGATATATCGTGGAATACATTTTTTTTTCTCACACCCTTAGTAGTTTCACTGTTCTACCACCAGGGTTTGTGTGGACACAGTTTGTACCATTTCTTGATAAATTGTTGATAAATTGATAAAACCAATATAGTACTTAGCGTGGAAATGTTGGTACGTACGATTGTGTGTGTGCGCGTGCGTGCGTGTGTGTGTGTGTGTCCAGGTAAACCTCCTCAGGTGGAGGTGAGCTCAGTGAACGTCTTCAGGCCCTCCAACCCTCTGGAGCTCGCTAAGAGTCTGGTAGGAGCCAAGGAGCTGCTGAAGATGCTGGTGGACTGTGTGAGTACAGTGATGATGATGAAGATGATGATGATGATGATGGAGTGTGTGACCCTTAAACCTACTGTTGTGTGTGTTCAGTGTACCGACTCTGATGGATGTGCTGTGGACAGGGCCAGAGCCTTTTGTGAGATGACGGACACACTCTACCAAAGGTGTGTGTTTGTTTTTAATAGGGCTGGTTTACCCCCAAAATAAAGGTCCCAGAGAGCGGGGACCCCCACTGTACCTGAAGGTGGTTGAATAAAGGGGAGAGATTTTTGGGGTCCATCTATAAAGTCAGTAAAATGATGGTCTATTGCTCTATGAATCTGTGATAACAGTATTTATTTATTCATCTGAATAATATCCACTGTTATCCAGTGTCAGTGCCTGATCCTTTCAACACAAGCGTAAATCACGTCTACATCCAGTAAACTTATTTTACAGCACTTTGTGTACTATTTAAAAGGTTGAATCCTTGCTATTTAAAAATAATTAGTTTGTGTTTTCTAAATCTGGTGCCAAGATTTCCCAATTGGGAATTGGGATTGTAAATGTATGTTTTGAGTGATTTATTTTGCTTTTTATTTTATTTTCTGTTTGGTTCTATTTCCTAATATTTGGTGAGATGTCTCACTATGGGATGCACACTTCCTGCAGCCCTCAGAAGCACTTTTTCTCAATCCGCCAAGCCCATTTCGCGTTCTATCAGGTTAACTGTCCACAGGCCTGGTAGGTCTGTCCTGCTATCTGCGAACCGGTGGGTGTGTCCAGGGCGCCCTTGGCTGGGGGCTGCTGTTCCACGCTGGGTGTGTGCCGTTGGAGTGCCGCGGTGGCGGCCCCCGGTTGCTTCCAGGGGGGCGACCTGGGGCATTGCCTTGTGGCTTGCGGTTGGGGGTTGGGGTTGGTGGCGGGGTGCGCTGGGTCCTCGGCTCCTTGGGGCTTTCTCGGGTGTGTATACGGGGGGTGGTGGATGCCTCTCGGATTGGGATCTTGGGGGCGTCTGGAGGGCTGCTCGGTTGTGGGGGGGGTGGCCTGGGACTCCCTGGCCCTCGCTCTTTCTGCTGGCCTGGCTGCATCTTTGGGTCTGGGGCAGCGCTTGGGTTTGCAGTAGCTGTTCTTACATCGGTCTACGATGCACTGGCATTTGTTGGGCTGTGGGATAAAACTGGTACTGGGCTTAACTTTAGACAAGTTGATCCTAAATACCTGTTCTAGGTTTCCCACTCACTCATTCTCTCTGTCCACAGCCACCACCATTATACCTAAACTTCACAATTGTCACCAGACTGGCTTGATTACACAACACAATATGTTCTACTACAACTTCACATCTCACTCTCACTTTAAAATAATCAACTCATCCCCACCCTTTCCATTACCTACCTTGAGTCTCTCCTCCCTGCTCCCTTCCCCCCACCCCCTCACCCAGGTGTAATACTGCCCTCTCTTTTTATATCTTCCCTTTAATAAAGTACAGTATTAATTACCCTTCCTTAGGGAGGGCTGGTGAGGGTCACAATTATGCAATAAAATAAATTCATTTATTTAATTGCAATAACAAAACATGCATTTCTGTCTTAAATAGATTGCACTTCTTGTAGTGTTGACCTTTGACAGCATGTGCAAACAAAGAAAAAAAAAAGATTGCAAGTGACGGAAGTGACGTAGTCTACACGCACGTGTTTAAAGGATCTGAAGCAATCAGGCACTGACATCCAGGAAGTTTAGTATTATTTGGTCCATAGTATATAGTCATCTTTTAACCCATTTTATTTCTGATTAAAACAAGGATTCTCATCTTTAAGATGAATATATACTATGGGGCAAATAATAGTAAACTTCCTGGATAACAGTGGATGTTATTCAGATGAATAAATAAATGTGGTTATTATAGATTCATAGAACAAAGTCAGTCTTTGCTTATTTGCACCCTTTTTTCTGCAAATACAATAAACGTTCCATATTTTAACCTATTTTAACCTTTAACCTTTTTCTTGCCATATTTTTGCTCCTTTTAATGCATTTTTGCTACATTACTCCCATTTCTGACACTTCTCTATCACATTTCAATGCCTTTTCTGAACATTTTTTCCACTTTCAAGACATTTTCAGCACTTATAAACTTATAAACACTTATAAACCCTTTCTACCATTTTTGCCCCTATTGTCACATATGTTGACTAAGCATGTGGAGATTAATCAATACGAATCAAAAATCTAGATACATAAGTGCACGATGCGGGTGTATCGATCCATTCAGTGTGCATCTGTACAATTTACGGGTGAAATCGAGATGCATCGGTCACTGCGTGCCTGCATCGGTAAAATCCATGGTTGCATTGATTTTTTCATCCATCCATCATCCATCCATTTTCTGACCCGCTTGTTCCTGTTTTCAGGGCCGCGGGACAGTTTTTTCATTCTGTATTTCATTCTATCCTGTTTTTCCAAGGCACATTGAATGCACCACGTGCTTCTGTTTTGTTTTGAACACGGAAGCCGGGAAGCACGTTGGTACCGCAACAAAGTTATAACATGAAGGTCAGTGAGAGGAGCTGCAGCAGCAGCTAGAGAAGAGATTTATAACTCACCTAAATACTTTAAATCAGGCGTAGAAAGATTCTAAACTTGACCAGAACACCGTGCTGCTAAACCTGCACAAACTGAGGGGCTCTGCTGCCCCCACCCCCACCCTGTGGCAAACTGAAATCAGAGCTCCAGTAAAACTGGTTAGAGAAGTATCTGTAATAACTTAGTCCAAGGTAGTACTCTGGCACCTCCCTCTACCTGTGATAGTGTATTTTATTTTATTCTTTCTTTGTCTTATTGACGTTAAGGCTGCGTCTCATTTCTCCCCCTTACCCCTCCGCCTTATGGCGCGTTCACACCAAAAGCGTTAGGTGTACTCGCATCTAGGGAGCGTCGTGAGGTCGCGCTGTGCATCCCGCGCCTCCCGTGCGGCGTTTGAAGCTTTTCATTTTGAGATTTAAAGCTTTTGACGTGTGTCCGGCGCCTCCAACGCGGCTGATACTGGAGTTGGGATTGTTGAACATTTGGGGCATAGCCTGTCGTGTCGACCAATCAGGAGTTTTCTCCACGGTGATGAATTCAGAAAAAAAAACACAAACCGGAGACAGATGGACAGGCACTCTTCTGCTGGAATAGAGCGCCTGTTGTTGGTGTAATGGTAGGTAATGCTCGCGCCGATGCTGGTCAGCAGGTCGTCAAACTGGGCACGGGAGAGACAGAAGTAGCGCTGAAAGCGACTCTCGTCCGAGCGCAGCTCTGGTGAATCCAGAAACGGCACAGAAGCACAAATAAATCCAAGCCACTCTTATTCCACCACACTTCTCTATAGCCCTCTGACATCACAGTGCACACACTGAGTCACACCAAAATACATCCAACCAGAAACACCGCCTTCTCAACACAATGTTCCACCACTTCACAGTCACTGAGTGAAATATGAACGTAACTGATCGCCACAATATCATCTATTGTATGAACACCACCGGCAACAGAGAAGCCCCTCCCCTAAATGCGCTCAACGTGCTCAATGTTCCCAACTTGTTTGGACACGCCTCCAGAGCGTCTTCGACGCAGGTGACAAGTGTCTGATTCAGTGAGCAGAGGCGTCCAACCAGGGGTGTGAGGCACGATTTTGACGCCAGAAACGCATTTGGTGTGAACGCAGCATTAGCCCCACCTCTCTGAAATGTACGTTCACAAGAGTCAGAGGGGTGCCCCATTTCACTATTGTGTAGAGGCGGAGCTTTTACCGATGCTTACTTAAAACAGAGGGGATGGAGGAGTTTCAGACTTTCCCGCAACTCAGCAACATGGCGCAGAAGGACTCGCATAAATGTAAGCCTATTTTTCACATAAAAAGCTTACAAAGTTATATAAACCGGTTGTGTTTTATGCCAAGTTAGGACGGCAGTAGTTTGGCTGACGTATGTCGTATGTAGCTTCCATATGTTTTTGTTTCATAGCTTTTGTTTTATAACCATTTATTATTAAGGTGCGTTCACACTGAACGCAGCTGTCGCGACTGCAGTCACTTCAATCACCTGTGATGAGTCGCTTGAACACAGTGGTGCTTTTTTGCCTTTCGTCATGAACAAGGTGTGTGTGTGTGTGTGTGTGTGCGTGTGCGCTTGTGTGTGTGGATTAATTTACGGGGTATGGGAGAACAGGGGAGACTGATCACTTCACTTATCATAAACAGAGCTGCTTTTACAGTAGAAATTACGGTGGCTGGGAAGTGTCAGGTGAATGCATTTACAGAAATGAACACAAATGCAAAATGGCCACAACAGAAGTGTTTCCACAACGGAAGTGTTTCCAACGGACCGGTATTACAGACGGACACGTTTCTGGCGGATGTTTTTAACTTGTCAGAACAGAGAAGAACAAGAAGAAGACATCGAAACACGTATGAAAGTAAGTGAAGGTTGATTAGGATACTCTTATATTTTTCATATCAGGCTATCATATCATAATACCCGTCCGTCGGAAACGTTGTGGCCATTTTGCATTTGTGTTCGTTTCTGTAAATGCATTCACCTGACACTTCCCAGCCACTGTAATAACTTAAGGAGTTACTAAAGGATGAGTTCACTCAGAATGCAGGCTTATTTAAGAATGTAACCGCTTTAATTTTGCCCCGGTACGTTTAGGTTACACAATAGTTTAGGTTAGGATTTGAATGTAATCTCGTCAATTCAGTTGCTACAGTCGCGTTTGGTGTGAACGCCCCGTTACACACAACAGACATGACGACGCTTCGGCTGGAAAAGTACACAAAAACATCCTTGGCTCAGCTCCGCTGATATAAGGGCGCGGTTTTATGACATCAAAACTGTGAGACGGAGTGAGAGGGGCGGGGGTGTGGGCGAGAGTTTGGAGGTGAAGGCGGAGGAGGGGAGGGGTATAAAAAGTATTGAAATTGGGCCTAATGTGAGGGTCTGTTTACAGCAGCTGTGACTGTTAAATAATAGTTTTGATCTTTTTCTGCACAAGCAGTTATGAAAGACCTAATAGTGAAAGGTTATTATTATTATTCATATTATAAATGTTAATGCTACTGTATTAGCCTAATGTCTACTGAACAGTTCATATTAGTATCTGTGACAGACAGGAATATGGACATTACTATTGAAAGTGTCTCTTTAAGTGATGATGTCACTGTTTACTGTTTAAGTTGTGACAGTGTGATAAACAGGTTCTAAATGTGAGGAACCACTTCCTGTTCCTTATGTTGACTCTGGTTCTAAATCTTAATCCTACTAATGAAAAAGCCTGTTTTTGTGTTTAGTTTTTTTAAGAGGCCAAAAATAAGTTCCATAAAATGATGCATAGTTCTAGTAGAGATTAGAAGCAAAATGTGCACTTCTTGTTAAATTTGTTGTCCACTGCCTCTAGTACTATACTGAATTACAGTTACTTATTTACTATTTACATTTTTGGTATAATTTCATTAAATCATGTTGAATCGCATCGTACAAAATCGCATTGTGTAGAAATGAATTGGCATCAAATCAATATCAAATCGTATCGTATCGTCAGGGGATTCAGTGAATTGCTAATGTATCGTATCGCTGGTAGTGTAGCGAGATACGTATCAAATCGTTGTCAGTGATGGAGATTCACATGCTTAATGTTGACCCATTATTGTCACTTTTAACCTCTTTTGACCATACTTCATATCTATTTTTGCCAATTTAACCACATTCACCTTTTGTCATGCCCATTATTTACCAGTTTAAACTAATTGTTTTTACTTTTTAAATTTCATTTCCCCATTTTTTTTGTCACTTTTAAGCCAATATTAACACTTTGAGCTATTTTTACCTATTTTTCTTTCCCTTTTCTAATTTGCAACTTTTAACCAATTTCTGTTGTTTTTAAAATCCCATTTTACCACATTTTCCACCATTTCTGGACACTTGTTAGCGTGTTTTTGAGTTGTGCTGATAATATGTTGCATCGCTACTGAACATGTGTGATTTTATTGTGTTGTTATGAACCGTTAATAACACAGAGGAGTGTGTGTGTGTTAATCCAGTGCATTATTGTGTGTCAGACTGAGTCCTCAGCTGTCTCAGGAGGTGATGTTGGACGAGGTGAGCGACTCTGTCCTGGTGGACATGCTGTGGGAGACCCAGATGTACCTGTATGAGCAGAGAACTGTCCTCCAGTCTGTGGCCCAGTCTCTACTGGACACATAAACATCCTCATCATGTCTGACACACAGTACACATATAACCTCTGTTTTCTCTGTTTGGGAACAAACTCTAAACCAGTAGAAATCCAGTTGGATTTTTATCTACTTATTACTTTAACATGGTAAAAGATAAATAAAAACTCTCTCTTATTATTCCACATAGAGGACCCATGTTCTGCCTGTTCTGGTCTGTTCTGAATACTGACACATGTAGCCTCACACCTGATTAAGTTAAATAAACTTTGCTGAACTCAGCTTTGGACTTTGACTTAAAGGAAGAAACTGACAATGTGAAACTTTTTATGTATTTTCTATCTGGATGTGATTAATGAAGTGTCAATAAAATATATCATTATTTATCCAAACTTAGACTTAGAATGAATTTTTTTCTTTTGACTCCATCATATATACAGTATGTCAGAGTTGAATAGATTTCTTACTGTATTTTGGCCATCCTCCAAGTCTCTCCCCCGTTAGTTCCCACACATGCAACACACTCCTCATCGCGGACATGCCCAGTGTCACTGCTTGCCCCGTTTTTTTGATTGTTTTCTCTCACCGTCACGACTCAGTTCCACACATGCTCTGGTTGAGTGTGAGCTGCTGGGAACTTCAGCTTCAACTCTTGTAGAACCATTTTCTGTCTTGTAAACTCCTTTCCTCTCCCTCTGAGCTCTGCCCATCACAGGTGATCTCTCATTCAAAGGTGCACTGCTGCCACCTACATGTCACCAGCTGGTCACTACATCATGGTACAAGTTAGATATTCACCGGAGAGCTTCGTCACACTGTCTCCTAGCAACCTCAGCCGAAAAACACACTTCACATCTATAGACGTGAATGGCACTCAATGAGTTAACGATCAATGTAGGGTGTCAAACCTTTTTAATTTGTGTTAAATGCAGATGACACTAATATTTTCTGTAATGGGGAAATTTTACAGCAGCTTTTGGAGGTGGTCGCAGCAGAAATGAGCCATATAAATGATATCATTCTACATTTTATTTAATGTTGCCTTTTAAAGGTCCTTAGGTCACCGTACAAAGCTTCAACTCCAAAAACATACATTAAATACAAAACATGAAAAAAAAAAATGGTGGACAACATAAAAAAGATGGTGTAAATAGTTCAAACCATATTTTAATTCAATGTTATCTGGTTCACATTTCATAAACACTTTTTTAATACCAACAAATATTTAATCATTCACTTTATTCTTATATATTAAACAAACATTTATTTTTGACATTTTTATTTTCAATAAAACAAACATTTGATTAAACATTTCACAAACACTTTTTTCATTAAACAAAAAAAAAATGAAATTTTTTCATGAACTCCTTATAAAACAAAAAGGAAAAACAAAAAGAAAGGAAGAGAGAAAAACAAGAATCAAAAAATAAAATAACAATAAAATGAATTAAAACAAAAAGGCTAATTAAACATTTAATAAGGAATACTTTTTTGAATCAAGCTTAAGATTTAATTTAAACAATTCATTAAACAATAGTTTCAAACATATAAATAATAAATAGAATTAAGCTGACATTTATTAAAACATTTCATGAACACTTTTTAAAAAAATTAACAAATATTTAATGAAACTGAATCAAGCTTAAGAAACATTTAATCAAACTTCACATTTCATTTAATCTAATTAAGCTGATGATTTTTAATGTTTAATGTGTGAAAGTGGGACTTATTTTTATTTTAATCACTTCTTCATCTTCAGACATTCCTGAACACACATTTAATCTGTAAATGTAAAACATTTAGAAACCTCTGATGTAGAAAGAAAGATGCCACAGTTCACATAATGTCCACTAGATGGTGACATTTCATTTACTGAGTTGATATTAATGCAATAAGATTAAAGAAAACTTGAGGAAAATCCCACTTTATCATCACTTCACTATGGGACACAGTAAAAACATTTAAATCAGGGGTGCCAGGGTCAAATTGGGGGCAGAATTACACTTTCGGCCTGAAAGACCAAACACTGACTCAACACATGGATATGCTGTTTGAAATTATTCATAAAGACTTACACATTAAAAAGAAATTGCATTGGCGGCACAATAGCCTCACAATGAGGCTTACAATTACATATCAGCCTAAAGCACGTTACCCTCTAAAAACGTTACATTGACCTATCCATGCAAGTAGTCTACATTTATAAATTAGAAATGCAACAAAATAGACAAAACACATTTCCTATGAATAACACAAGTGTAAACTGTAAATTACTCTCATCATATTTATTGAATGACATGAAAACATGCCAATGCATAATTAGGCCAATTAAAAGAAGGCCAGGCCAAGTAAATGAGTCAGAGAAAGTCAGTGTTAGAATAAAGTCATCCAACAATAGACCATGTGACTGAATATACAGTAGGAATTAGTAAAACAAAAAGATTCTTGAAAAAATAACCAAATATCTAAAAACATGACATTATCTCAATAACAGATGGCACATTAATTTTGCAAGTCGTCACCAGTAAACTCCACCCACATTTCCACCCACCCATGCCTACTGTACAGCCTACAGTGTCCAGTGTGTGTGCTGCTATGGTTTGTGTCATTTGGGAGTTAATGGGAAACTTCCTCTGAGCTCTTCACACTGATGCTATGGTGTCACGTCATTCTGAGAGTTTGAATAAAGGATGAGAGAAAAGATTCACGCACTGCTTCCCTCCATTAGCGCTGTTGATAAAGCGTGGCTTTGTTTGAGAGCCAAAGGAGTAGAGCAGCAGCTCCTCCTTCACTCTGCCAACAAAGAGGCACAAATCCCTCTTTGGAAGAGGAGAAGAAGAAGAGATTTTTAAGAGATAATTTGCTAATTATCCTTGTAATCTGTAGAGATGAGCATGAAGGGGTGTCACAGAGGGGTGGGGGTGGGGGGGGTTAATGGAAAAACCAGCCAGAGAAGAAGAAGCTGTTTTAGTTACATCTGATGGTTCATTATTGTCAAATACATAATGAATCATACACACACGAAACAGACTCCTGTTAGGCTCCTCCCACTCAGCTGTTGTTAGACTCCTCCCACATCGATCCAGGAGCTTCTGTTCATTCCTGTCCTGGTTTTGTTCATGATTCTGTGCTTGAAGAATAACAATGTTCGGTAACGGCTTCCAGTAACGGGGTAATCTAACGAATTACTTTTTACGCCGTTACAACGCCGTTAACGTTACTGAACGTTAAATGTGGTGCGTTACATGCATTGATTGAATTCACTGTTATCAGAAAGAAACCCTGGCTTCATACGCAGCTGTAGTGAGGAGGTGGGTTAAAAACAAGGTGAGCGATTATGATTGGCTAAGGCGGTGTCATGTTTCATGGTAGCCAATCAGAGCCAGTGTTTTTACACGTGTGAGCACAGACACACACACAGACACAACCAGTACGGATTTGATGAAGCAGCAGAGATGGCGAGCATGGAGCAGTCTGATGAAAAGTCTTAAAGTGTAACAACCCTGGATCAATCTGTCACTGAGAATGTTCATGTACATACTATTTAATTTAAATGTTCACCTGCACTACTCATCAATGTACTACTGCACTATTATCTTATTATTATATTTTATTTTATTATTATTATTATTATCTTATCTTGTTATTGTTATCTTGTTATTTAATTTAGTTTTGCACATATTAGTCAAACTACTGTTTATATTTATGTTTATATATACTGTATATACCTGTATATATATATATATTTTTTTTTTTTTTCAGGATTTAGTTTGTGTGTGCTGTACTACAACGCTGGACAACTTCTAACAGAGCTAAATCACCATGGTAACTTAGGCTGAACACTTAACCTGGTCTGGACCAGGTTAAGTTTTGGATAAAAGATCAGTTGTATTGGAAAATTAGCTGCCCAAATGGACATCCTATAGAGTTTTTGCCCCGACGTCACTGGGTTTTGTTTATGCTTCTATCTTGGATGGCATCATCATGTCAGCAGACCACAGTTCAAGTTGTGACTGTGATCATCTATCTATAAAGCAAAGAAGGTTTGCGTGTGTGTGTGTGTGTGTGTGTGTGTGTGTGTGTGTGTGGAGCAAATGTCTCCGCGATGCGGTATGATTTCGACCTGAAACTTTGCCAACGGATTCCAAACACCACAAGTGTGTGCATTCGTTATTTTGGAGTACTTTGGTATTGCAAAACGTTCAAAACGTTCATTTTAAGATTACAGCACTCTCGGTAATGAGCGCGGTATCGAGCGTGCAATGTCCGGTTCCGTGTCACCGGGTCATGACGTCACTGTGTCGCAGTTTGTTTGGATTTAAAAAAAGAAGGTTAATATTAAAAACTTTTTGTACTGCTAAAAGTTATTTAAGTTAATATTTCATGGTTAATTAAAATTATTCTTGTGATCCCAAACTTCCTTTAAATCACGGGTGATGGACTTGACTTCCTCTTCTGTCTCCATCACTGTGGGCAGCGGCTGTGCTTTATCACAAACTATCTGGTTGGTACCCAATGAAGATTGTCCCAAAAGAAATCAACATAATAGACTGTAGTTGTTTAAGGAGACCAGCAGGGGGCTCTAGACATGCCACCTTGTGCCAGAGACAACAGATTATTGATAATTAGGACCCTTCCTCTGTATGACATTTGTGGTAACAACCACCTCCATTTCTCTAACCTGCCCTTCACCTTTTCTACCACCCCCTCTCGGATCTAAACCTAACCTTCACTCTTTGCCCAGTTTAGTTTATTTATTTCAGTTTGAATTTTTATCATTAAAATAATATCATCAGCATAGGCTGAAACAACAAAAGCTCTCTGACAGTGTGGTAGCACCAGCCCCTGAATTGAGGAGCCCAACTTACAAAGCAAGGGTTCAATAGAGATGGCATATAACATGCCTGAAAGAGCACACCCCTGCTTTATTACTGTTTGAATTCTCAATGGAGCACTTAATCCTCCATTCATTTTCAGTACACTCTCAATGTCCTGGTACAACGCTTTCACCATAGCTATGAAACCGGGGTTGAGGCCAAAAGCCCCCAAAGTTTTCCAAAGATAGAGGTGCTCAACCCGATCAAAAGCTTTTTCTTGATCCAAAGAAATGAGACCAGAATGTGCCCAATGAACTAGAGATGTCCAAAACATCCTGAATTATTAACACATTGTCATGAATAGACCTGCCAGGCACACAGTAGGTCTGGTCCTGATGCACGATCTGTTCCATGACTTCTTTTATTCCGTTGGCCAGCGCTTTGGAGAAGATCTTATCATCAGTGCAGAGCAGTGAGACAGGACGCCAGTTTTTTTTTATCTCAACTCAACTTTATTTATAGAGCCCTTTAAGGAGTAAACAGACTCATTACCTTCCGAGTGTTCAGAAAAGAACTGCACAGCTCGTCTCCTGATGGCTCTATCTTCCATTAGCTCCAGTCCCGCTGCTGATCTCAGAACATGGATGTACCTGCTCTGCCCATTCTTTTTTTCCAGCCCAAAGAAAAATTTGGATGGAGCATCCATCTGAGTTGCATTTTAAAACCTGGATCTGACCAGAGCTCCCTGGGCTCTGGTTCCCAGGAGGTCTGTAAGAGCTGACTTTTTGGCTTTTAGGACTTCAATATGTGCTTGTTTTCCTGTGGACTCTAGCAAAGTTTGGAGTTCCACAATTTCAGCCTGTAGAGCTTTCATGGATCTTGTGATGTCCGTGTGGCATTGAGAGTGTACTGCTGACAGAACGTTTGAATTTCGGCTTTACCTCAATCCCACCACTGTTTATAAGACTTAAAATCTTTCCATACATACATATCTAAAACTCTCTACAATGTTTTTAACAAGTAACAAAGATGTGTTAAAGTACCATGAATTGCTTTTAGTTTTAAAATTGTTCATAAAAATATTACAAAAAACAAGAGAGTTGTCAGTAAAAGGGGCAGGTACAATAAAACTATCCTTAAACACATTCATCTGATACTTGAAGGTATAAAACCGATCAAGTCTGGCTAAAGAAATAAAACCATCTCTGCTATGACTCCACGTTTATTTTGTTTCTCCTCCACACGTCTACAAGCTCATGATTTTAATTACCTGGTTTAACAGTAGGATGATGTTCAATATGATTCTTATTCATAGAGTCCTCCGCAGTACAATTAAAATCACCTCCTGAAATCAAAAAAGTCTCGTTAGTAACACTTTTAATAATGAGTTCATCTCACTCAAGAACAGCAGTCTGGGAGCATAGACATTTACCAAAAACAGCTCACACTGCTCAAAAATAGAGTGATCTACCTCATCATCATCATCATCATCATCATCATCACCATCATCATCATCATCAGCAGCAGCAGTACCTTTAGTTAGCTCCATCCTAACTCCTGGTAAAACAGCCTTTCCCTCGACTTCTTATCAGATCTCTGACTGTTTCAACACTTTTTTTTTTTTTTATCAGGGAAGTAGTTTTCAATTTTAACTCCCCACATGTTTTTTTTGTTTTCTTAATTAATTTTTTACATTTTTTTCAATACTGTAGTCTTTTTTGTTTCTTTGTCTTTGAGAAAAGCAGATGTCTCACTATCAGTTAGATGAGAAAAAAACTTCATCAGCACTGAACTCCGACCCTTCAGATTCCTTGTGTTCCCTTCCTGATTTCACTTTTGCTTTCTTACTTGTTTTAAAACAAGTTTTACTCGTTTCCTGCTAAACATAGTCATTATTTTTCTCTTCCTGCATCCCCTCCTCTGCAGTATCAGCGCTCCCCTCTAGGGACGCTGTGGCCTCTGTTTCTATCATCTCCTCTACTCACACATACGTCCTTCATCTGCACCATTCTGTATTTACCATCTACACCATTCTCTTGTCCAACCTGTGACTGTTTCTCTCCCTGCCTTTAACTGTTTTTTATCTCCTCTTCATCGACTTTTCTACGCTTGTTTGCCTGTTTTACCTGCATCGCTCCCACTCTGTATCTGTTCTCCATTCTTTAATTGTTCTCCTACCTCTTACGTTTTTCCCGTCATTCTGCACTCTCCCACCTGCCCTCCTCTCCTTCTCAGTACTTTCACTTTGTTCATCTACTTGTCTGCGCTGTCCCTGCACCTCCTCCCCCATCAGCCCTTGGGTGATCTCCTCACCACTCCTTCCTCACCCACCGGTCTGTTTATCAGCTGACCTGCCGCCCTCACCAAAATCTGGACATGCCCTGACCGGGCGCCCCTCTTTCTTACAGTGGAGACATTTCATGTTTTCGGACGTAACGTGAATAACATAATCAAAATCATCCAATCTCAAACTTTACACAAGACTAAGGTCCTCATTTCTTTAGTTCAAAATCCTGTACACTTGTTGTCTCACGTCTCTAAAGTCACTTTTCCAGTGGTGGCACTGGTGCGACTAACTTTCTTTTTGGTCGCATCAGCACAGAATTTGGTCGCACCCCCTTTTTTTTTCAAGCCATGCGTGCTGATAAATAGTTGACTTAACAGTAGTTTAACTAACTTAACATCTGCATTGTTTCACCCGATTCAATTAAATTCAAAGGGTCCAGCTCTGATAGTGGGGTCTCCGAACCCTCGTCCCCTGGTCAGGGGTCTGCAACCTTTACTCGACAAGGAACCATTTAACCTCATCTCACCTGGATTAAAGTCCTCCTGGAGCCACAAATACCTTCTCTATGAAGACAATACGGTATTATATTATATAGAATAATGTTTGATTTCATTTGATTTGATTTATATTGATCATGTAAATGGAAACTTATAAACAGTTTGAAATAAAATAAAATAAATTAACATCAATGAATAAAACAGTATCTTTCATCTTCAAATTCTTATACATCTCAGTTTAAATGAACACAATGTTATATAAAGAAGATTTTTATTTAATTTGAAAGGCTACAAAAAGTAACTTGAATATGATAACACATGATCATGTAATCAACACATGCTAATAACTCATTTCTTACCACACATGCATATTGAACCTGTACATTGGTGAAGTAGGAATGTACTGAGTCATTGCACAATGTGATTTATTTTAGGTTAACAAATTGTTATATCTTGATTTTATTTGTCATTAATCATTATTAGCCTCTGTAAAAAAAAAAAAAAAACTATTTATTTCAATAGTTTTTTTAAAGCTATAGGGAGCCATTGCATAAGAGTCAAAGGGCCAAATTAGGCTCCAGAGCCGCAGGTTGCAGACCCCTGAACTGAGAGACCCACAGCTGAACATCTGTCCTGGCATCATCGTCCATCAGTTCTGGTCCCTTCATGATGATTCTGATGAGGTCCTCCTTTTTGGTGTGGAATCGTGTATGCGCTGCGCGTGTACGCTCTCCACTCGGCGCCCCACATGCACTCCGTCACTATGCCCGGTGAGCTCAGCGAGCCCTCCCACCCCACCATCCCCCCAATCGCCCGCCCCACGTCCAGACGCCTGTCCCCAGTGTTGGTGATGCAGCAGTGTGTGACATGGCGCGTGTACACTGAAAGAAATGACTTTTGGGTGTACTAAATTTTATTGTGTAAAACTACATAATTCCTACTTTGTAAAATTAGGTCTCAGTGTTTACTAACTTTTGTCATTTAAAATTGTGTACTAATATGTGATTTAATTATTTAAAATAATGAATTGTATAGGAACTGTAACAATTACTGTAATTTTAGTATTAATCTGTTTTTTTTAATTATTGTAATTATTATGAAAACCCGAGTAAAATTTACTCCAAAAAGATCAGAGCTCAAGTTTGAATTGGCACATGCGCAGTGGGACCCTTACAACCCGGGATTCAGTCTGGTAGTCGGTTAGGACGGACTCTTTAACCAAAGGCGAATTCAGTCAAAGGAGCTGTTCCAGGACTCCAATGTGCAAACATGTAAAGGCTAAGGTAAGTAACTACTTTTCATTTCTGTTTTTCGTACAACAATATACATATTTTTTGTTTCAGTATATTATCGCAGACGAGGACGTTAAGAAAACAAGGCACCTGTTTGCGATGCTAGCGCCACAAGCATGGCCACACAAGCCCCTCTACTAAAAAGTTGGAGCTGTATTTTCGCAATTTTATTAATTTTGTACTTCTCGCTACAGGAAAGAACCGAATGCAAACCACTGAAAACAATTAACGCAAAATCCAAATCCATACATTTTCAGCAAGTGTCGCAACTGTTACGGTCAATACTACAGATCCCATCATGCTTTGCCTTGGCACGTCACGTGTGCTCGTCAACCAAAACAACGATGGTGGGTGTGTTGAGACTTTACGGGAATGCCTGTTCTTTCGTCTGCAAAGAGCTTGTTCTCGTTTCTAAAACTTATCTCTGGGCTGTGAACAGAGGACCGCGCGCTCCCGTTAAGCCCCCCGTGCCCCGGTATGTTAGATTTGGAGCTCGTTCTGGATATCATGCTTTTCATTACAGTCTCACTTTCTCACAATGCAAAACAAAATAACCACCTATGTAAATACGACTGATACTTATGATTATTACTTATGCTTAACAAATATTAATGGCACGTCTTGTCTTATTATATATTATAAACCCCTATACTGTTTATCAGCTAATTCACGCAATCACAACAACGTGATGTTAGTCATTTTGAGTCATTTTCTAAAACCTGTCTTGCAGAAAAGTCCTGAAACTGAAATCCCTCAGATTCATTTGGAACTTTCACTCAGGTAAACATTTAACTATAAACATTTATTGTTTACCAGCTAAATGCAT
The DNA here is from genome assembly GCF_900634775.1 of Gouania willdenowi. Taxonomy (NCBI): domain Eukaryota; kingdom Metazoa; phylum Chordata; class Actinopteri; order Blenniiformes; family Gobiesocidae; genus Gouania; species Gouania willdenowi. The sequence goes on from NC_041044.1 coordinate 3,338,096, forward strand.
TGATTAAATAAGTTTTCTTTTTGTATTTTTGTCCTACAGTGACCCTTATTTCTCAAAAGACAAACGGCAGGCAGCATAAACCCTTCAAGCACCAGCCGGTATGTTTGATTTGGAATCTGTGTACCAAAATTCCATCAGTGCATGGTTATTACCTGTTAACTATACTGTTACAACAGTTTGGTCACACAATCACAGCAAAGATGATGTCATTAGTAATTTTGAAATGACCTAAAATGTGTCTTTTAGAAAAGGGGAGAGCAAAGTAATCCTAACTGAGACCACTAAGATACTACACACTTTCAGTCTGGTAAGCATTTAACTGTAAACATTATTTATTGTTTGCTAACTAAATTAATTAATTTAATTCCTCATTTCTTTTTTGTTTCTTTTGTAATTTTGTCTTTCAGGGGAGCCATACATTGAAGTCTAGGGAGAGCAGATGTCACAAAGGAGATCCAGTAGGGAAGAAGGGTGGTGCTATTGGAGCAAAACTGAGACCTGTCTTGGACAACCTGAGACAGGTGTGTTTACTTGGTCACAATTGAACCTGTCTTGAACTTGTGCTGAGTGCATTAAATATTTTTTCTTTACTATTAATAAATTCCTGTCTGACTGTTTACAGGACCAAACTGTTGAGATGAGACGTGGAGATGTGATTCGTGGATTAATGCTCTACCTTGGTGAAAAAGTGGAAGACCTCTTTCTAGATTTCCAGGTAAAATACTTGAAATTTGTATGATTGCATTTATGATTATTAAATTAGTAATCATTCTGTTACAGACAAAACATACTCAAGTTTATTATTTATTTTAGTTCACTGTAATATAGCTAGGGCATATCATTTTTTACTTTAAACTTGTACGCTGTTGAGTATGTGTTGAAGTAACTATTGCTCTCTTTTATTTATCTAGGTGGACAACTTGGAGGATGTTTGTCAGCACAACATGAAGATCGCTGTTGTTCGTGCTTCCTATGCTGAAGAGCCTGTGGATGTTTCCATTGTTCTTGATGGCAAGGAGATTCTGACTGGATGTGGAAATGCTGCAAAGGCATGTACACTGCTAATGGGTCTCATTTATTCCCTGAATCTTGTTTATCCTCCAACACTGCGTTACACTTTTGAAGTGTTCCAGAAACTTTTCTTAGATTTAGATGCAATAAAGCCATCCCCCAAAGTACAAAGCCTGAAAATGAAGTTGCTGTCCAAAACTTAAAATATGACATTTTGTTCAGCTTAAGCGACTTGTCGTGCCATTGCCGTTATAGCATTTTTATGCTAGCAAGCAGTTTTGTTATGGCGAAACACCTGCACATGTTTCAAAGTGGTTTTATTCTTGGATTTCATTTGTAAGCCATTATGTTTTGGAAGTCACTTTTTCATGCAGACTTTAGACAAATTTTTGGTTCTTTGTCTAGTTTAGTTTGTGTCTACTGCAATGCCAAATACTCTACTGCAATCATTTGTTGCCCTAAATACGAAACTGTTCATGAATGTTAATACAGCTGTAAACGCATGCAGCCATTTCTCACAGCTGTGCCTTCAGAAAAGACATTGTGTTTGTCGATTCATTGTTCTTTTAAGTGTAAAACTTGGACAAAAAAGGTTGTCAATAAACAAAAAAGTTGTTGATAAATATTGGCATTTTTGTATTATTGATTTTTCATATTAATTCAATAAAATTTAACATGTTGTAGTTATTACTCAAATTTAGTGCTTAATATTTATTTTTGTAATAAGAATAAATAAACTGATGCAACAGATAAAATATAAATAACATTTAATAAAGTAATCCATTATTGTATATGATCAGCACACATAAAAGTTACTCAGTATTTCTATGACACACACAGAAATATCCAAAAAATCACATACACCTTACTTCATTATTTCAAATAACCAAGTGTAATAAAACTGATTTAGTAGGGTAAGATTTATTTACAAATACCATTTAGGTTTTACTTGATAAAGGCAAGAGAGTTTTACTTGATTTAGAGTAATCAAATTTAATTCAAATATCATCATGCAAATACTTACGAGTATTTTTCTAAGTAAATGTTAATAGTTATTTCTTTCAGTGTAGTGTCTATGTCGGACCCTGATTCACAGGAGGAAGACTCAGAGGATGAGGAAGTTTACTCCTTTTGGATTTTCACTAGAACTCGTACAGATGAGACCAGACAAAAAGAGATAGATAGATAGATAGATAGATAGATAGATAGACAGACTTTATTGTCTGGCCTGAAGCAGTGACAGAAGTTATTATTTTACACGGCCACAATAGCAACTTAATAAAACACATAAAATTGGCTTAAAAATACATAATGAGGATAATTTTATTCAGAGTTGCTCCTCTTGTTTTATGTTTAGCTAGGCGCTAATGCTACTTTAGTAGCTACAGCTATGTTTTGATAGCAAGTCTTACCTTGTATAAAACCTAATGTCCTCATGTGAAGCAGCAAACCTTTCCAAGTCAAACTTGTTCCTGATTCATCTCCTCCATCCGTCTTTGGAGCGCAGCGTTCTCCGCCCTGACCTCCTCTATAACACTGAGGGCTATAAGTCCAATGCAGCACAGGAGCAGTAGTCGTGTTCAGGACATGATACATCCATTTTCTCCTCAGGGTTCTCAGAGGGAGAGTTTGGTCTCTTTCTTCATTCCCAAACACCAGGACGAGGGGCAAGAAGGGAGTAATTATTCCATTCAAACAGTTACAGCTCCACTGACGCCCTTGTGCATTTGATCACTCCTTCATGTCAGGGTTAGGGTTTAGGGGTTAGGGTTTAGGGTTTATCTCTCCAGATGTTGATGATCCACTTTTTTGCAGCTCATCTTCTTGTGGGTTGTATAAAAAGTCAAAGCAGAACTACATGTAGCTGAAGCTGTACACCTAGGAACACACCAGTGGTATATTGATGTGCTATCTTCAGAGAGAAGAGAAAAACTGAAAGAGACCAAATATCAGTGGATTTTATTAAAAACATAAGCAGGAAAACATAGAGGTTCAGAGAGATTTATCCTATAGTAAGTTAAGGTAACACTTATTTATCAGTGTGCGTATTTAATGATTATTTAATGTTCTGTAAGCCTTGAGGTTTTTTTTTTTATTATAGTTTTGATTTCTAGGAGATGTTTCTCATTGTTTCAATGATAGTGATTTTAAGATGGCTTAAATGAGAATTTTCAAGGACAGATTAATATAATCATAATAAAGGTGATTGACCCACTGACTTCAGATGTTTTTAAGTCTTTCTTATCAAAAGAGAAATTGATTTTTAAACCTTATGAACATTAACAACTTATTTATCTACTCTAATGTATTTAGTATGAGGCAGATTCAAGAAAACGTTGAGTACTTTGAGTATTTTGAGGTCGGCCCAAGTGTCCTCAAAATATGGTCAACGTAGCCATGACAACCATTCTGTCAAGTTTGGAAATATGCAAGATTGACAGTGTTAGGAAATAAAATACAATAATAAAATTATGAATAAAAATAATAAAATGATTAAAAAATTAAAATAATTAAGAAATACCAGACACTTGTTTATTGTTTAAAAGTCTTGAAAACTGTTAAATGTCACAGAATGTTGGTTCTTTATTGCAGGAGTTCTCAACCTTGGGGTCAGGACCCCATTTGGGATCGCAAGACACTGGGATGTGATCGCCAGATGCCTTCAAGAAACTAAGAATATTTTTTGAACAATTTGAGCCCATTTGTTGCTTATTTTTAACCTTTTTTTTTTTTTTTTTTGCAACTACACCAAACTTGTCATATTTTTGCTCCATTTTATGTATTTTTGCTACATTACTCCAATTTCTGCCACTTCGCCATCATATTTAAATGCCTTTTCTGCACATTTCTTCCAATTTCAAGACATTTTCAGCATTTATAAACCCTTTCCACCATTTCCCACCTGATGTCGCATATGTTGACCCATTATTGTCATTTCATGCTTATTTTTGCCAATTTCACCACATTCACCATTTGTCATGCCTATTATTTACCAGTTTAAATTAATTGTTCCTACTTTTTAAATTACATTTACCCCCTTCCACCACATCTGCCACTTTTAAGCCAATATTGACACTTTTAACCATTTTTACCACTTTTTCTGACTGTTCTTGTCCACTCTCATTTTCAACTTTTAACTCATTTCTGTTTTTTTAAAAATCCCATTTCACCACATTTTCCATCATTTTTGGTGTACTTTTAATTTTATTTGTGAATAAAACAAAGATTTCCATCTTTAAGATGACTACAATAATAATAATAATAAACGTTCCTGGATAACAGTGGATATTATTCAGATGAATAAATAAATGTGGTTATCACAGATTCATAGAACAATAGACCATCATTTTACTGACTTTATGGATGGACCCCAAAAATCTCTCCCCTTTATTCCCCCTTATAGATGGTCCTGTCTCCACATGACTGTTCTTCAATGTTCATGTCTGTGTTCAACCACCTTCAGCTACAGTGGGGGTCCCCGCTCTCTGGGACCTTTATTTTGGAGGGTTGGAGGAAGTGGCACCACTGATGTCTTGCATGGCTGACACTGGTTCTGATTCACTTCCCCTGTTTAATGATTGTCCTTTGTCCAGATGATTGGTTCTTTGTGCAGAAGATTCCACACAAATACTCAAATGGTTTCAGTTTGATATTAACACATTTAAATGGTATTAAATTTATTTGGTATTGGTATTAAATCGTTTATCTGTTCTGTCCTCATGTGAACCGACTGCACAGAATCACTCATTATAATAAACGTTTAAAGAGAAATCTGAACAGTGTGTGTGTGTGTGGGGGGGGGGGGCTGCTTTATGAAGCTTTAAATCTGAAAACAAGCACAAAGTCTTTTCTGTTCACCCAACAGTTCCAGTCATGGAACCAAAGACATTTTACAAAGTGTTTTATTTCTCTCTACAGAGCAAACAACACAGTGAGTGAATGATGTGTGTTTTTAGGCTGGATGACACACGTTCAGTGTTTATTAAAAGAAGTCGGTCTCTGGCTTACAGTGAAACACGTACACGTTCAGTGCATCTATATCTGTGTAATTATGAGATAAAGAATAGAACAACATATGATCAGAAATGTTTTATTGGCCGAGTACAGATTTTAAGACAGCACAAGGAATTTGACTTGGGAGTCGGTGCGTGAAACAAAAAGCAAAGAAACAAACCAGCAACAACAACAATAATAATAATAACAATAATGATAAATATAAAGGAGGAGAGATAAATAAAGGATAGATAGAGAATAAAGGATAAATATCATATAGGTCTAGAAATATATAGATTTTATAATGGATCAGTGCTCGTTGTATTATTTACATGGATACTAAATATATATGGACTACTTTAATCACAGAAGGGACAAAAACGATCTGAGGGTCACGTGATCAATAGTACCCCCTTTCACTTATTAAGTCGCCCCTTTGTCCAACTACAACATTTTGCTCATAAAACTATTTTAAAACATCCATAGATCATAATGATGGAATGAATTAGTGATAATAACACATTTTAAAGAATCTCATTTTGTAAATAAGTGGAAAGAAACATTATTCAGTGGAGTGGTTCACAAACTTTTTTGGAACGTGACCCCATTTTGATATCATGAATTTCTGGTGACCCCAAAGACATTGGTTTTTGATTATGTTTGAGCTCCGATTTATTATTTTTTTTTAATGGGGCTGTAATTTGACATGGATATTCTATGAGCAGATGTCAAGAGCCTCTCGGAGACCTTTTGACCTCATTTCCTGGTAATTTCTAAATGTATCAGAATATAGTCATGTGATATATCGTTCCAAAGGCAATTTGGGCAACGACATCCTTAAGCTCCTGTTAACAGTAATTTTAAGGTCACATTAATCCTCAAACCTCAAGCATTGATACTGTGTGCTGCCTGGTTTAGCCGATATGTTTTTTTTTTGTATAATTGTATTCTATTTTATTATTATTATTTTTTTTAATTCATATATTTTTAGCAAGGTCTATAGTCCTCCGCGGTGGCGTCTGTCGCTCCGCCTCCATCTGCTCCAGTAGAGACGAGTGCTGGCTGCAAACCTGCTGTGCCTCGTGGTTCATCTCAGTGTAGGATCTTTTACACTATTCAGTGTAAAACTTGACCACACCCATCATTTCCATCGAGGAGGAGACTCAAGCCTCGTGCAGGTGCGCAACTTTATTCTGACGTCGCCATTTTTCTTGTAGCTACGGTAAGACTTTTATTGCTCATATTCAATGTTTTTTGGCAAATTTAGACACAGATACCGACTAAAAGTCTCAAAGTTAACATTTCTACACAGAAATATAATGGCTATTTTGAGTTGAGTTGTTGTTTATTTATTTTTTTGTCGAAGTGACTGGTCACGAATAAGGATGGGTACCGAAACCCGGTATTAAAACGGCCCCATGGTCTGTTGGTCCTCTCGGACCAACAAGCTACATCCTTATTGGCTCTTTTAACGGTAATTTTATGGTCGCGTTAATCCTCAAGCCTGAGACAAGCATTGATACTGCCGTGCTGCCTGGCTTAGCAACTTTAGCCTAGCCAATAGTTCTCCGCGGTAGCGACGCTGCCACGTTGTCGCGCCGCCTCTGTCTGCTCTCGGGGCGGCGAATGCTGGCAGGAAAACCCGCTGCTTCCGGGGCCGCTTTTTCATTTTGGCGTAGTTTTCCCGGCCATCGGTCGTTACAGTGCCTCGGCTGTCGGCCACGTTTAGTTCGAGTAGTAACTTGTTATCATATATTATCATACATCTAAAACGTTGCGAGTTAATATGGCAAACCAGAGGTAAATCAACATAGTTAGCCATGTTTTCACGAGCCGGTGCAGCTCTAATTCTCCTTTTGCACAATTTTTTTATCAAGTTATGTTTGATATGCTTGATTTGAATATTTGTATTGTTCATATAGTTGGTTTAGTGTTTTGTTAATAAAAATATATATACTGTATTTTTTATTTTATTTATATTGTACACTTTGTTTTGTTTAGAACTATTTATTTTCTGGTTTTCATTTATTTTGTGTGCCATATTGTTAACATTTTCAAAAATAAACAGATTGATGTTCATTTTATTATTTTTTTTTAATTTCCATTGATTTAAAAAAAAAAAAAAAAGTTAAGATAAGGGTATCAATAAGAGCAGTAGTATTGATACATTTTTAATGATAACCATCTCTAGTCCCTAACAAGAACAACATTTAATTCAATAGTCTGTCTGCTAACATCAATTAACTGACTGATGGGAAAGAGGTGCTCTAACGAGAGATCTGACTGATAGGAGGAGATGTGTGGTGTGTTAAAACTCCCTCCCCCTTCATACGCATTAATTAAGTCATTTTGCGAGAGCAAAAGCGGCAATTTCAACATGTACCATTTCAACAAACCATTTGTAATTTTGTTTTAAATATTTCATTGAGTTAAGGGTATTTTTGTTGAAAGTGTCTATTTGTACGGTTGACGTACGAACAACCCCCGGTGCTACTGGTACGGTTACCAAAGTACACGTACGTAGCATCTAAGGGTTAGGGTTAAGGGTTAGGTTAAAGGTTAGCTTTAGGTTAAGGGTTAGGTTAAAGGTTAAGTTTAGGTTAAGGGTTAGGTTTCGTCACGCGACCTAAACTGGCCAAATAGGGGCGCTGCATAAGGATAGAATGTCGACATATTGATTCGGCAATCGTACGGATAGCCACTGCCATTTTTGTTTAAGCTGATCACTTACCTTCCAACAGTTACCGTAGAGCGCATCAGAACAGTTGTCTGAGGTAAGATGGCTGCTGTTGAGCTACACTGGCGAATCCTGCTTGCTTCATCTAGTGTTTATATATATCTATGGTCTCTGGAATCTTTATTTTGGGCTGAAAAGGTTGAAAACCATAGACATTATATACATAGACGCCTCATGGACCGATTGGAGCTGATGATTCGTGCAGCCGGCATCTTGGACAGGTGTCTAATGCACCTGGCCTGCATTTATTTCTACTGAGGAACTCCCCTAATTTGGTTGAATGGGTGAACAGACCGGTGTGCGTGTTGACGGCCTGATGTCATCGTCAACAAAGACTCTGATTGGCTTTGGTCATGCGAAACAGTTGCAGGAGTTCAATATTTTCAACTCGAGCAAATGTGCGAATATGAAAAAAAAACGGCCAACGCTGTTGGCGCGTGGATCGGACTGCACTGCCACACAGGAAAGATTTCGCATTTGAGACCCATCTATCAATTGACTTTGTAATCTGGTCGGACGAACATTTCTTGTCGCATCCGGTGTGAACGCAGCATAATTCCTAAACATGCAGAAATAACTAACGGTAAAGAAAAATAAATATTTAGCAGTGTTATACTAACTTTTGTTTTCCATATGAATCATATCTGTTAGCATGTAGAGTAAAAATACACCTCTTTGCTCACTACAGAGCACTGATGAATTAGTCTTCTCAAGACTGGGAAACCTTCAAAATATGAAGAAGAAAAAAACAGCAAGAGACAATAGAGAGTATGATTTCCTGCTCTTATACGTGTAAATAACATTAGTTATGATGACATAACATTATATAAATGGTAAATAAACCAAAAGTATTGTTCAATCTTACTTGTGAAAGGTAATCCCACGGGATCTGGTTTGTATAGAAGCCCGTTTCTGCCACTAAAAAAAATAAAAAATCACCAAGGAAAGTCATAATTATGAGTTAGAAAGTCATATTTATGAGAAAGAAAGTCATAACTATGAGATAGGAAGTCATAATTATGAGTTAGTAAAGTCATAATTATGAGATAAAAACATTTTTGGTGGAGATTTCTGGTCAGTGCCATGGGTACAGATACCCATGGCACTGTACCCATGGCAAACACTACACAGCATCACAGCGCCCCAAGGGGAGAACATGCGCTACAACATCCAACCTCTACAACACAGCCACACAGAGTAAGAGCGCAGATATATACAATCTTAACAGTGATAATGACAACATGGCACTTAGAATGGTGATGCCATCAATAGTTCATGTGTCATTGATTAAAGTGATCACCATGCTCACCTAAATCTAGACTAGTTTATGATTAAATCTGGTTTGGATTGTAGAGAAACATTAAACGCAATTCCAGAATACATTGTCAGAGCAGTGAGAGGACAGTTATTATACAGCACTTTAATTCCACAGCTACCATTATTATTACAGTGTTTTTCAACCGTGGTCACCTGAAATGTTTCGTAATTGATAAATGAGAAGTACTGATTAAAATGATGTTTCATTGTATGTTTTTGAATTATTTTTCTTCACCACACACACACACACACACAATCCCAAATAATTGTATTCTATTCTTTCACTTTCTCAAAAAAAAAAAAAAAAATATATATATATTTAAAGTAAAATGCTGTATAAAAATATCTGAGCTGGCGCATCTTGTCAGTTTGCGCTTAAACTAATTCTCGAGAAAAAATGTCTCTGGGGTCACCAAAATTTTGTGATGTAATAATGAGTCCACAATGTGTAAAAGGTTGGGCACCGCAGCTTTACTATACTTAATATTGGATAGCAAGTGTAAAAATAAATTAATTAGGAATAAACAAGACTTTTTTTCTGTTCCTTTGAAAATACAGTATTTAATAATTTGTTGTTATTTGCGCATGTGTGTTCACGCCCACTCATGCATATGCATGAAGGCCCCAAAACAGCCTGTTTTTAGGAGTGGTCTGAAAGTGACTTTTCAGAGCCTAAAACTCCAGAAAACAGGCGAGTTTGTGAAAATAAACCTCAAATACTATGTTGTTGTGGTTCTTAGAACAATTGGAGATGGGTGAAAAATAGCATAATACTGGACCTTTAACCCTGAATTATATTTCTGGTCAGACATCATTTGAAATACAATTATTGAGATTTATATCGTATATGTATCTATTTGGAGGAAAAATATTCAGATATGAGTTTTGATCCATATCACCCAGCTCTACCGCTGATCTTTTGTTTAATTTCTGATTGTCAATGTTGTGTTTTGGTGAGTTTTTATATATTTTGTTAAAACATTGTGCTGACCTAATAGTTCACTCCCCCTCCCATCCTTGTCTCTCTGTTTTTCAGGTCATGATGCAGAACCTGTTGGACACCGTGTCCAACAACCCTTACAGGGTCCGAGACGTGCCGCTGTCTGACTACGCAGGAGGAGGCAAAGTCAAGCTCAGAGAGGAGAACCGCGTGGTGCTGTACAAGAAGAGCCAGTGTCAGTCATGGGACTGTCTACTCATGTGTCCCAACACCCCAACAATGACCCCCAGGTCAGTAGTGGAGACATGAACTGATCAGTTGGAGAAGTAGAGCTCAAACTAATGCACACTGTTGGTACTCAGAATGTAAAAATGATTTCTAAAGGCTTCATTTAGACGGATAATGATAGAGGATCAGATTAAAGTGAAACTGTCACAGTCCACAGTCCTTCTTCATTGATAATTCATCATGTAACCAGTTAAAAGTGGACTGACCCGAGCTGCTGAATCAACAGAATTCCTCAAAAACTGATTACTTGCTTGACTTAAAGGGATCTTTCACTGTTTTTACAAATGTGGCCTACATTTTTGAATTGTACTGATACGAAGATCTACTGTATGTCTAACAAAATGCATTATTATCCACCATATTCATTTTTGATTAATTTTTAAAAATGGGACTACTTTACAGTTTTAGAGCGTGTGTTCCTCCATGTTGAAATCACGTGATTGATGATGTCACACGGTCCCACTGCCTGTAAACATCCCATATTTTTCTATTGGAGTGAAACATTCAGTCTGATTTTGATATCAGTCAAAATAACAACTTGCGCTGCTTTTGGTGGCTCTAAAAAAAACATGAAAAGTTAAAGATGTTGATGTAAACCTCTTGTTTACCAAAATAGGATAAAAACAGTTTTAACCCAGAAACAGATTTGTGACCGCAGGGGGCGACAGTTCCAACTAGTGTTGTCAAAAGACTCGATACTGAATAAAGTATTGATACAAAAAAGTGAGTGTCGGATACGATACTCACTTGCAAAAGTATCGATACTAACAGCGCCGTGTTCATCGCTATATATTAATGGTTCATCTCCTCGCCTGTTTCAACAACCTTATTCGCTGCTGCAGACAAAAAACAGATACACGTGCAGCCCTTCCGCTCAGCTGCAGCTGAACACACTACTAGGGCCCTATAAAATCTGCACTAACGGAATCACTGACGGAATCACGGAATCGACCAATGAAAACGGTTAAATGCGGAAATGGACAGAATCAACATGAAACACCGTCATCGTGAGGCAAGGAATGTTTTTTATGGGGAAATGTTCTGGGGAGCGCTCATTAGGTGCACCACCCTGCACTCTCTTGTCCTGGCTGCATTAAACAACGCCTAAATCACTGTCAAAAATAGCCACACAAAAAAATTGCGCAAATCATCACTGACTCCTAAATACAGAGCCACCAGTGCCTGTTTAACTTTGCTGTGCCTGTAAAACTTTGTGAAAACATGAGTCAGCTTGAGTCAGCAGTATTGTCATGTTTTATTCCAGTACTTTTGGAGGGTACTGTATGTCTGTGGCCCACACACAGCCAATTCAAAGGTTTTTACACACTTCTTAAAGGGACAACGTCCTGAATGTGGTTTCACAACACAACAGAATTTAATTTCACATTTCAGTCTTAATGAAGGAAAAAGTCAAAAGTGGTACAAACTGTTGATATTGTGCTGCGAGTTAATAATAAAAGGGTTTTTGTGACATTTTTATCCACTGCTTTTGACCCATTCTTGTTTTTTTTGCAAAACTATATTGAAAAATATAAATAAGTCAAGTTTAAGTTGCCTATCGCCATTTTGAGGAAAAATATTGAAATATGAATATTGGTCCATATCACCCAGGCCTGATGTAACCAAAGCAGTAACATTTTTATCTTTTAAACAATATGATTGTCCAAACTGTGGGAAATGATGGGTTTAAAATAACACTGCTTTAAATAGGATTTTATTAACATGAGTGTGTTACCTCAAAAACAAATGGAAATCACTAGACTGATCTGCTGCCATGGTATGTAGCAAGTGTTGCTAATGCTACACCAATTTAGTTAAACAGAGTAAAAAGACTGTGTGACTAAAATAACTTGTCAACCTTTTTGTTTGATGTTAATTGTACTTGGAAGCAGTTTGATGAATTGCTTACATACATTTTTTTTTAAATGTTTGAAAATTACCCTGACTTAAATCACCTTGTATTCATTTTTTCCATTTTGGGCGATGATTTTAAGTAGGTGAATTGGTTTGTTTTACTGGTAAATAAAATAAAATATTCTAAATGATCTGAATGGAAAAACTTGTGATATTAATTTTTTCCCATGTTGCCTACTCTTAGTGTAAAATAATCCCAGTGTTTTGAAGAAGAAATGCTCTTTAACACTAGAAGTCCCAGGGATTTCTATATCCCCCCAGAAGTCCCAGAGCAGGGTCAAATGAACTCTAGGACCAAACTGACGACTCTGATGGCTACAATTTGCCTCTATTAATTTGTAAATGAATCACCTGAGAAATCAGCAGGGGGGAGAGCCTGACTCTAACAATGGAAGTCTGGAATGTTAGGGGGAAGTGCCCTGGAAGCTAAAGTCACAATGCCCCGTTTATTAACTCGTTCTGCTTGATGCTGGGGGAGAACAAACACAGACTACAAACATTGAAAGAAACAGAGTCACCTCTTCCAACACACCTGGTTCAAATGATTATCAGGCTTCTGCAGAGCTGGATGATCATTTGAATAAGGTGTGCTGATTAGCGGCCCTCGAGGACCGGAATTGGACACCACTGGAATACCATGTTGTCATGCAGCCTTTTGTGCTGTGGGGAATAAATAGCTGGCTGCTTCCACCTGCTGACACTCCACACTTATTCTACTCAAAATGCAGAGAAGGTTTACCACTCAAGAAGCGTTGGAATTGATCCTGAACAATGCAAACCCTTGTGACTCAGATGGGGAGGACATAAACCTTCAGCCAAATTCGGATTCGGACTCTGAGCTGTCTTCAGGTTAGATTTCCCAAACATCCTATTTTCATTTCCTGACTTTATTTTTATTTAAAACCGAAGAAAAGAATAATTTGAATTTGTTCACATTGCAGATGACGCGACTGCTCCTCATCTGGAAAAGAGAGCTCGGTTGGAGAGTGAGCCCACAGAGACGGCGAAAGAGGGCACAGTGTGGCATGAAGAACATGTGGGTACAATTCTCCGTTTCACTCCAATGGAACCGTACGCTGCAGATGGAGAGCCAACAGCAAAGGCCAGAAGAAGAATCAGGAGTCGCCTTCAGAGCTTCCTCTGTTTCATTACTGTTGGCATGCTCCGTCCCATTCAAGAATGGACTATTCAGCATGCACGGCAAACGGAGCAGACGGACTGGTTCATGATCCTCCATGAACTAATGGCATTTATTTCTGTTATTATTTTGAGGGGGGTGACCAAGGTTCCATCTCTGCGTGACAGCTGGTCAGCATGCCTGGGAAACCCACTTATCACTGGAATTATGTCACGAAACCGTTTCCAAGACATCATGCGTCACCTACGATTTGATGACATGTTTACGCGCAGTGAGCGAGTGCAGACAGATAAGTTTGCTGCAATTTCGGATGTGTGGGGATCGTTTGTTACCAACTGCATCACATGCTACAACCCTGGTCGACACATCACAATTGATGAACAGCTTTTCCCATCGAAGACTCGCTGCTGTTTCCTGCAGTACATTGCAACAAAACCCGACAAATTTGGCATAAAGTTTTGGGTGGCTTGTGATTTGAAAACAAAGTACATCTGCAATGTCCTCCCATATCTTGGAAAGGACCCCAGTCGTCCCAGTGAGGAGAGACTTTCTGAGAGTGTGGTGATGAAGCTGATGGAACCATTTATGGACAAAGGCAGGACGGTCACCACGGACAATTTCTTTACATCACTGACACTTGCACGACGACTGCTCAGCCGGAAAACCACCATCCTCGGGACAGTCAACAAGATTCGCCGGGAAATTCCTCAGTCAACTAGAAAGATGGACCGCAAGGAATTCACCACTCAGGTATGTTGTTGGTCTTTTTTATTCCATCAACACCTCTGAGTGTGTCATTGTGTTTAAAACCGCTATAATAACAACAATTTCTTCTTTTTTAGGTGTTTTCCACCACTGGTGCCACGCTGACGGTGTATGCGCCCAAACGAAAAAAGACCGTCTACATTCTCAGCAGCATGCACAGCGTGGTTGAGACTGAGGAAACCATCAAAAGGAAGCCAAACACCATCACCCAATACAACACCACAAAGTGCGGAGTGGATGTGATGGACCAGATGGTGCGGGAGTACAGTGTGCGCACAGGAACACGGCGATGGCCAGTCGCCGTGTTCTACAACATGATCGACATGGCGGCACTCAATGCACATCTGCTTTATCAAGCATGCACCGGGGTGCAGGAGAGACGGGTGGACTTCCTGGTTCAGCTAGCAAGAGAGTTGGCTAACTCTCATGTGAGTGAAAAGAAGGCACTCAAAGAGCAACTGCGCCAACAACAACCGCCTACACCTGGCCCTGGGAAAAGGGCTAAGTGTCAGATCAACCATTGCTGCAAGAGCAATCGCGCAACTGTGCGATGTGTTCATTGCCACAAATACACATGTGGCAAATGTAGGAGAGAGATACCGTGGCAGTGCCAAGTATGTCACGAGTCTCAATAAGAGGATGAAGGAGATTCTTCTAAATAAAAACCATTGAAAACAAATCACAGTTGTTCTTTTGCACATTTCTCACACCACACTGTCATTAAAAATAAATAATTTTTGTGTTCTCTTTGGGTCAAATGACACCTCTATGGGTTTTATAGGTAAAAAGTTCATTTGACACCTCTGTGGGACTTCTAGTGTTAAAGGGATTGTAGATGTTTTTAATGTAGACCACCGTGTCATAGAGACGTTTCTGTTGCTGTTCAGGCTGTTTCAGGTCGTCTCCGAGGACGACGCCATGAACTGGTTTTCTCAGTACGCCCTCAAACTCCAGCCCTTCTACGACACACTTCCTCTGAAGGCTGAGAGCATTCAGCCCATCGTCAACTGCATCCGTAGCCACCCGGACTGGAGCTGTGCCCACATCGCCGTGAAAACGGGCCTCAGAAAGTTTCTCAAATATACGTCTTTTCAGAGGTGAGACGAAAGTTACTGAGTATGGAAGGAAACAGGGTTGAGGTCATTATAATTGTGATCACGTAATCTGTGTAGAAATTGTGTGTGTGTGTGTGTGTGTGTGTGTGTGTGTGTGTGTGTGTGTGTGTGTGTGTGTGTGTGTGTGTGTGTGTGTGTGTGTGTGTGTGCGCGTGTGTGTGTGTGCGTGTGCGCGTGTGCGTGTGCGTGTGCGTGTGCGTGTGCGTGTGCGTGTGCGTGTGCGTGCGTGCGTGCAAAATATCTGCGGTTCAGGGACAGACAGAGCTGAGACTTTCAACATGGCTGCTGCTTGATTCACTGGTGTACGACATCAGATTTGTTTGGACTGCAATGATACTGCTAATGAATTATTTCATAAAATTGTCCACCCGTAGCAGACAAGCTTAGCTTTGATCACGCGGTATAGTTGGCCTGCTTGTCCTGGGCGGAGGCGCGATGGCGGCCCAGCGCTGGGGCGCCGTGTATGTGTGTAGCTAAACAAACTGTGCAGAGCACAATATAGGCTACATATAGTACTGTATATAGTGAAAGCCTATTTTTATTTTATTTTTTTTAATTATCATTATTAGTCACCTTAGTTACAAATGTTGCTCACTGAGGACACCTGCTGGTCAGTATTTACTGGGTGTTTTTTTAGGATATTAGACCCACTTTAGTCATTTTTAAAAGCACTTTGTGCAGTCACTCCTGGAGATTCTAACCAGCTTTCAACTTATCCTGTGGTACCATGACTATCTGTCAACATTGAGCTGTTCTGCAGCTCAAAATATGTTATTTTTATCTTTGAAAGAACAAATAAATCAATTACTTTCATCATTAATCTCATATTATTAATGGCAAAATTCTCAAAATCCCTTCCGATTTTTCATCTTGTCTTAACTAAGTTTAGTTATTATTTGAATAAACAAAAAAAGGTGAAATTATTGCTTCTGTATGAAGAACTGTTTCCTGTGCCTCCAAGTGACTGATGCCTGTATTTATTTTATTCTTTTCTAGTGATTTTTTGTCCCCTTTATGTTGTTTTACTGATTTGTGAACTTGCAATTTGTCAATAAAAAAAAAAAAAAAAAACGGATTCATCCTACTCAAAAAAAATAAATCTGTTTTAATAATTGAATTGTAATTGAGTTCAGATAATTAGGATCCGAAGGCCATACTGGCCGTAGGAACCTATTGTTCTTGCTTTTTTATTTTGCCGCAATGAAAAAAACTGTAAAAGACGCCAAAAATACTATGGAGCCAAACGACTGGCAGGTTGGCCCAATTCACATGAAATTTGCAACATGTATTCTTGACCCCAAGATGAACAAAAAGTTACCCGATGAACCATGCTGAAAATCAAACAGGAAGGCAGAGACATCTTGAGTCAAAGATAAAAAAAATGGCAAAACGCATTGCGCAAACTAGTCTGAAGGGCTTCATCCGATTTGTTTCAAACTCGGCCAGAACACTTAGGACCAACTGAAGATTAAAAATCATCAAAATGATTTGCATATCTTTTAACGGTTTGGTCGTGGCCCCACCACAAATTTGCAATGCTAATTTCTGAAGCACGCCACAATTTAAAGAAATCCATAACTGACACAAAAAGTTCAATCAGCCTCAAATTTCACACAAATGACATTTGCCCAAGCCTATTCAACGCTGTGAATGTCCTAGAGTGGCCCAGCCAGAGCCCAGACTTGAATCCCATTGAGCATCTCTGGAGGGATCTGAAAATGTCTGTGCACCGACGCTCCCCATCCAACTTGATGGAGCTCCAGAGGTTCTGTAAAGAGGAATGGGCCAAAGTGGCCATAGATAGATGTACCAAGCTTGTGGCTTCATATTCCAAAAGACTTGAGGCCGTAATTGCTGCCAAAGTGTAGGAGGATGAGTTATTATTCATGGGTTATATAACTAAGAATATTAATTATGATTATTAATATTACTTCAAATTTTGCGGGGTGCCACTCCTTTTAACAGGAGAAATATGTCTACGTTTTTAGACTAGACTCATCAATGTGAAACCAGGGGAAAGTGAATTCTAACAGCAAATCTACACCATAATCACAGCTTTAATGAATCAGAGGAATCAAAGATTATGTTTAACCTTTTATTCAAAAGTCAACAATTAACACAGTCAAAATATCAATTGAAATGGGATAATTAAATCATGATAAAATGCATTTCTAGGCTAATAAAAGTAAGGATTATATGTAATAAAGTGAAATCACTATTCTAGGAGAATGCTAGTCTACTAAATATTGAATAAAAATGCAGGATACATATTCGAATAATAAGATTATAAAATCAAAGAATAAAATCATAAAGAGAGCTCATAACAAAGAGAGGAAGACAGACAGGGGAGACGAACAAACATGAATGAGATGAACTGTGTGTGGAGCATGTTGTGAGTGTGTGTAAGTTTGTAGTTATGGAAGTATGGATGTGATCTATTGTGGATGAAGTTGCTGATGAAAGTTCATTCAAGTACCTTGAAGATGATGTCAGGGTTGGACCTGGAGGTGCTGTTTGAAGCAATGCAGCAGGACGTGCCACCGTTGAGTTCTGTTGCGTTTCAACAGAGTAGAGCCCCTTCAGCTGTTCCAGGCGGTTCTGGCCTTCGCAGCTGGGTTAGAGAATGGCTCGTGGCTTACCCCAATGGGTCGCAGGCCGGGCTTCTTTCGGCTGTTTACGCACGTCACTAGGTGCTGGATTCGTCCGAACCAAGCAGCTGTTCATTCCAAAAATCTAACTGTTTCAACTAAAAATAAAATGAAATAAGTGAAAAGGTGGGGAAGGGAAACGCGTTGAGTATGAAATGCCAGCGTCCCAAAAACTAAAGTTTCGGGCAGCGCGTTTTTTTTTAAAAGAATTTGGGGATGCCTTTTGGAGGAGGTGTCTTGGTTGATCATTCTGAGATCATATCGGTGATTGGTCAATGTCTCTGTTTTCAGCTTGTGGGTGTGGGTGTGTAGTGAAATGACATAGACAACAGAGGGAGTTCCTAAACATAAAAGAATGCCTAATAATTAACTCCAGATATTTCAAAACATCTTTTCAACATCATATCTTAATATATCATCTATAATGAAACAGTTAGATACCAGACACGGCTGAAAAATAGCATAGTTAGTACTTAATAAACCTGAATGTCAAAATTCGGGTTAAGGGATTTTCCTTATCATATGGTTAACATTCAGTACCTTGAACTAAGCTTTGTGATGTTTTTTAGTATTTCAAGCACCTTTTAAATGATAAACACTTTAAAATAGCATTCTGTTGGTTATTGAATTACATGAAAAGAGTGGGATCGGACAGACAATATTATTTAATCCCTTTTGGAATAATGCTGTAACATGATGAAATGTGGGAAAAGCGAAGCGCTGTGAATACTTTCTGTATGCACTGTAAATATTGCTTCAACAAAATATTGTTAATGTTTTTGCAAATTAACTCTAAATCATTAAAAACAAAATGTATGCTGAAAATAGTCATTTCAGTGCTAGTATTATCAACTTATCTGTAAACATGGACACATATCAGTGCTGCTTAACAAGTACAATGATTATTTCCTCTTCATTTCTGTGAGTTTCACAAAGTAGCTTCACCATGTTTTCTTTGACTGACATTGATTTATAGAAGCACAGACGTGAATAGACATGAACGTCCTAGACAATAGCTCGACACTGTTAATATTTACTGGAGTAGCATCCACACAGAAACACAGCTTCAGTCCATGAAAATAAACAGGATAATTATAACATTCATTACATTGAAGAACCATTCTGTAACATTTAACAAAGTGTAAGACTTGGAATTGTGTGAATGATAAAAAAAAGTGTCTAGTAGTTAGTTTAAATTACTACGGTGCAAAATGTTTTCAATTTTACAAAAATATGGCTTTAAAACAGTTGTTTTCACTGTAACAAACTGTAACCAGATGGAGAAAAAGTGTCATTGACATGTTAATGATGCCACACTGTTATATAACTAAGTATAAAAACTTATTTTAAAAGACATATGATGAATTTGTGTAAAACAAAAATAACCACACTGTTTAATTGTTATTTTGATTAGGGGTGGCAACCTCTGGGTACCTCACGATACGATATGCGATACACCGCTCACGATGTGACGATACTACGATTAGCGATATATTGGTCAGAAATCAATCTATGATAATCTATGACATGAAAAAAGATGAAGTGAAAAAATACAATTTTTATTTTATATCTCTGAAAGACAATAAATTGAAAAAGTGTCCTATGAACAGTGACACTATTTTAGTGCAACATTTCTGTAAATAAGTGTCAACATACCAATGTAAATGAATAAGTATCTCCAGTAGTGCTTTCTGTAAACAAAACATAGGGTCTTTCTTACCAGTGACACCATTATAGTGCTCTATTCCAGTAAACAATATATTGGCTCCTTCAACAAACAGTGACAACATTTATGTGAAGACGTACCTGCACATTTTAGTGAAAAAAAAAGACAAGGTTTTGGGAAAAAAAAAATCGATACTTAGCGCAAGCTTATTGATAATCAGTCGTGCGATCTTACGCGTCTTCTTTGTTGGTGTTTTAGAACGTTGGCTCCGCAGTCAGGAAGCGACAGCGGGGCATTACCGGTTGGTGGACCGCGGCCGCGTAGTACCGTGCCCGTGTGTACAAATTAGGGTGGCAGCAGGGGTGGCAAGGCTTTGTTGTGGGGTGACATTTGCCACCCCATGCCACCCCGGTAGATCCGCCCCTGAACGTACATGTTTATTTGATTGTGAATCTTTGTAGATGTAAATATTCCTCTTAGCAGCCTGTTCACTTAAATGATGTGCTACGCTTATGGAAGTTTTTAAGGGTTTGTAGAGCTAAGTAGATTTTAATTACTGTAATTATAGCAGCTTTCATTTGTTTGCCAAAAAAATAGTTATGGTTTAACCCAGGGGTGGCCAATCCTGGTCCTCAAGGGCCACTATCCAGCATGTTTTAGATATTTCCCTCTTCCAACACACCTGATTGAAATGACCAGGATTGTTATCAGGCTTCTACAGAGCTTGATGATGAGTTCATCATTTGAATCAGGTGTGTTGGAAGAGGGAAACATCTAAAACATGCTGGATAGTGGCCCTTGAGGACCAGGATTGGGGACCCCTGGTTTAACCCATCCATCATTCATAGTCATAGCGCCACCTATTGGTAAAAGGAAATCATAGACATTATATTTGCACAGAACATTGCAGGAAAGTTTGTGATATAATCCTTGAAAATGGTCAGCTACGTCTCAACGCTTTCAAATTACTGCCACACCCCAACAAGCAACACACCTCAACGTGCACCACTTCCTGCTGCTTGTAGCTTTGATTTTAATCGTAATTGAGTTGTCATTGAACATGGATAAGTGAAGACGTAATTGAACTTTAGTGATTGAGCATGTAATTTTAATTGATTTTGATTTTTAATTTGAATTGTAATTGGGAAAAATGCTGGTAATCGTAATTGAAGATGGATAATTGAAGACGTAATTGTAAATGACCCCAAACTCTGGTAGGAATCATCTCAGACTAAACAAACCCTGTTTTTTCTTTCAGTCACATCAACTCTCAGAATGAGGTGGGCCAGACTCCGCTCCACCTGGCCTGTGAGCGAGGAGACCTGGCCAGTGTTAAACAGCTGTTGGATGAAAGCCAAGTTCGTACTGACATCAGTGATTTCTACGGGGACACGCCCATGCACTGTGCCTGCAAACACAGGTTCTCTGTTTTTGTAAAGGTGAGACACCATTGATCCCGCCCCTTTGCTCTTTCCTCCCTACATCCAGGCCTTGTGCTCACAACTTGGCATAGGGGTCAACGATTTGAATATTGTCATTTTGTGCATTTTTCAGATTTTTTGAGTGTTTTTGTAGTGATTTTGTTTATTTTTGTTGTCGAAATGTGTTTTTGTTGTCATTTTGTTTCTTTTTGCTGTTGTCTTATGTATTTTTCAGTCATTTTGTGTATTTTTCTGTTTTTTTTAAGTGTTTTTGGAATAATTTTGTCTTTTTTTTGTCGTAATGTGTGTTTTTGCTCTAATTTTGTGTATTTTGTTGTTTGTTTGTCAATCTTTACTGTATATTTTGTTTTGTCATTTTGTGTATCTTTCTGTCTTTTTGAGTGTTTTTGGAGTATTTTTGTTTTGAGGCCCACAAACAATTAGACATGTGGCTTATATTTGTCTCACAAGTGGCCGTCTTACGCTTTTTGTGCCAGATGTGTCGCCTGCTGCTGGAACACGATTGCTCAGTAAACGTCCTTAATAAGACTGGACAAAGCCCTCTTCATATCCTAACAAAGCAAGGCCGCTCTAAAGCTGCTCTGGTGCTGCTCACTCATGGAGCTGATGCTAACCTGAAGGACCAGGACGGGAACACCGCACTGCACTTAGCCATGAAGGTACACACTAAGAATGGACCTGGTCATTGGTCCATTGGTTCATTGGGCTGAAGGCGCTGCTTATTTTGGTCTGTTTGTCTGTAGATGAATCACATGGATCTTATTAAGGTACTGATTGTTTTTTGGGCTGATGTGGAGATTCCCAACAACCTTGGAGAAACACCTGGACTCATCGCTGCCCAAACCAGCAAAGGTATCAGTGCAAAGAAGTTAAAGAAAGAACCTGATCATTGGTTTGAAGCAGTGGTTCCCAAACCTTTCACAGTCCTGTACCCTTCATACATTAAACCTGAAGCCATGTACCTCCTACCGCTTCTTCCTTAAAAAACATGATAATGTAGTGCAGTGTAGTGGCGAGCTAGAGTCACGTGTGCAGCCAGAGCCAATCGCTCGCTATAGACCTGGAGTAGCACCACACCTGTGTGCAGACAAACGAGTGAGAGAGAGGAAGATACTGTAGTTTAAGGCTCTTTCACAAGTTTTGAGTTTCTGTGGACTTCTTGACTTCCTTATTTGGTAATTGTTTCAGAATGTTTATTTTCATGTTAGTTTGACCATTCGCTGTTTAGACCGAACGGACGAGACACGGAAGTTATTGATGGCAATGGTCGCGGCTGTGTTGAAAGTTAACGGCAAAAAATACACATTTCTCCGTGGATACGGCATTATAAACGCTGATATGTTCACCGCGTGCTATATAACCAAATGTGCACCTTGGATGTACATGCTAAATGCACACAGTGCCGAGTTGCGACAACGGAAGAGTTTCCGGAAGTTTCACATACTTCTCGCGGATCTCAAAACACGCCCTCACCGTATCTAAGGTATTTATAGTAAAAATATACTAAATGAGTAAAATAAAAAAAAACTAAACATTATTGATACAAAAAGTACAGAAAACAGAAATGCACAAAAATATACAAAAAGGCTCCAAAAACACACTCTGAATATGGATCAGGAGGACAGTAAATTATAACCAGTAAAGTGGATTTTTCTATCTTGTTTTTGGGATTACAAATTTCAAGTGAGAGGCTTTCGAATGAATTTTGGTTAAGTTTTGTTTTTGGGGTAACTGATAAGCTTGAGTGAAAAACTGCTGCCACTCCTCTCCGACGATTCTCACGGGGAATATGGTGATAACCATAATTGGGAGGGTTGCTTCATTAAGAGCAATACAATCTTCATTTTTGCACCAAGTCTCCATGAGGCATAATACACCTAATTAATGGTCCGTTATAAGATCACTCACTAAGAGGGATTTATACGAAAGCGATCTGATATTTAATAGTCCACATTTAATGTTGACTATTATATGTGTATGTGGTTACCTTTTTTTTAAGAATTTAAGAACAACAGAATCAGAATCTGTTGTCGAAGTAAAAGTTAAACTTTTTTGAAAAAATTAATTTGACAGATTAACATACCACTTGTTTTTGATATTGGTTCTTCAATTACAGTTAGTTATCTGTTCTTGCAAGTTTAAAAATGTATTAGTGGAACTCAGTTAGCTGAGAAGTGAAAGAAAACAAGTTTGCATGGAAAGGATAATAATAAATTAGTGACCGAGTATCAGCTTGTTTGCATGCTTGAGTAATGCATGTGAAATCTGTTCTCTTTCATAACATTAGTTCAGATGTCTCACTGTGGGATATATGCCTCCGCGTCATATCTCAGAAGCCCAATCTCATTATGCCAATCCTGATTGGCTGGTGAAATGTATTCATCTGCCGCAGGTAGTCCCTCCTACTATAAGTAGAGGGGGAGGAGAACACAGTGCCATTGAAAAACCTCTTCTCACTAAGAGCTATCTCGCATCGCAGCTGCTTAACCGTCCACAGGTGGACCCTTTTCTGGATTCCGTCGCTGGACGCTGCTGTTGAAGCTTTTTCTCTGCTCTCGACCACACCAGGTCGACTAGTGTTTTCCTTGCTCTCCACGCTCGGTTTAACACTGTTTCAACGCCCTGCCGTCGAGGGCCGACCGCTGAAACGCCAGTTTTCGGCTCACCGCTTCACTCGACGCCACACCACGGCTGTCGAGCACCGGACGCAACACACCAGTTAGTGACTTGGTTACTTCTTCCTCATTGCACACTAACACAGAGAAGGAGATGGTGGACAAGGCCCTACACACCACGGGGTCTGGAAGCTTGAAGGCTCGCCTTCAAGCCTGGTGTGCTCTTGCTCGAGACGCACACCAGGTCTGCTCAGGGAGCCTCGGGCTGGAACACTCCCAGCAGGCCCTGAACGCCCCTGGTTCCTGCCGCCACTGCGCCGTCTTCACAGTGAAGAGCCTTCGTATTCGGCTGGTACACCAAGTTAGCTTGTCGGAGCAGGGACCCTATCTTCCCCCTCACGGCACCAAGGCCGTCGCGGCTGAGATGGAGCCTGAGGTGGTTCCTGGGGTTCCCAGTCCAAGCTTGCCTTTGTTCCTCCACCCGGGGAGGATATTCTGGACTTGGACTGTGGGGACGACAATGACGTCACTTCTGAACTTCTCATTTCAGAGGACAAAGTGGAGGACGACATTTTCGTCACCCCTGATCAGGCTGCAAAGCCCGTCGCCTCCATGGAGGGAGCTGAGGGAAGCATACCAGCTTCTCCTCGGCTTGGACATGCTGGATGTGTGCAAACGTGCCGCTGCCCGATTGGCCATCCCTTGGCCTGTCATCATGACCAAGACGACCCTGCCTTCCCGTAGCTGCTCCGGTGAAATCACTGGTAGCAGCACACCTGCTTCCACAAACGTCTGCCCACCAAGTCTGACAACTTACAGTCAGCCCTGACGGAGAGCTTCTACAAGGCTGCGGCGCTCTCGGCCAGAGCACTCAACGTGTTGTTGCTGCTCATGGCATACCAGATGGAGCTCTGCAACAACCTTGCGTTGCGGACCCAGCCAGGAGGGAGGAGATGTCGGTAGTCACGGACCTGTGCCTCTGTGTCCAGTGTTGTGCGGTCCAGCCCTCTGGGAGAGCGATGGGGACCATAATCCTCCACAAGCAGGCCCACAGGCTTGACCTGACAAATCTTTCAGAGAACAAGAGCGGTGACATCCTGCACATGCCCGTCATTCAAGAGGGGATCTTCTGCTCCGCGCTGGTCTCTATGCAAAGGCGCTGCAAGGCCAAGAAGGATGACTAGGCTCTCTGCCTACCCAGGAAGTCCACAATCTGTCTCCACCTGCTCGCCGCAAGGCGTTCCAAGGTCCTCAGGATGTGCTGTTTAAAGGGGACATATGAAAAATCCACTTTCGCAGTTACACAAATGAGGTAACTTGAGTGTCCATACTTCACACAAAATATGAAATAAATCCATCCGGTCGTTTATTTGTGGTCTGTGTAAGTCTTACAACACAGAGAAAAATGCTCCGTTTCAAATTTTACACATTTGTGACGTCACAAATGCTGGTAACTCCACCCATGGACTCGACCCTTAACCTGATAAAAACTTTTGCGAAAGTCCGCCATTGTTTGTCTCGCTAGCAAAAGAGTGATGGCTACCTATAAAACTAAATACAGAATTTGCCTGCTGTCAGTGCCGCTCCTCCACGGTGAACATACACTGTAGCGTAAACACTATTTGTTCATGCAGAAGTGTACTCCGCTCTTGTGGTTTGGCGCATTGGCGAACCTGTTATAAGTTTGTGATTTTTTTTTTTTTAAAGAAAGGCTACTGGAATATCTAAAAAATGTCAGAGTATTCAATAAACATTTACTTTCTTTAAAAAACATATCTAAAAATGTATTCTAGGCTATTTATGCACTCTTAAAAAAAATAGGGAAAAACTTAACAACCGTATTCGATATTTGGTATTCGGCCAATCATTGATATTTTTTTTTGGCTTCGACCACAAATTTTCATTTCAGTGCATCCCTAATGCCTATGGGCACCGTCATGGGTAGAGGCAGTGCACGAGGGGCAGTTTGTAAGAGATCACTGTGATGTGAGCCTCCAGCGCTCCCACATTAATTACTCTCAGAGGCATTTCCTTCCGTTCCTCACGGGCCACCATGTCCTGTTGAGGACAAACATTATGACCGCAGTAGCGTACATCAACCATCGGGGCGAATTGTGCTCCTTTCAGTTGCACCTGCTGGCATGCAGGCTGATCCTGTGGAGTTGTAGTCGCCTCCTTTCGCTGAGAGCGACACACATCCCATGAGCCCTGAATGCAGGCACAGACCTGCTGTCCAGGGGGCGCCAATTTACGGGGAGTGGATGCTACATCCGGAGGTTGTGGAACAGATCTGGGCCCTTTATGAGGCAGCCGGCCATACTCTGATCCTGGTAGCTCTGCATTGGCCTGCCATGCCCTGTGGAGGTTTACCGGCTGCTGTGCGCTCATCCCTGTCAACTCCCACTGCGAAGAGACCTGCTGTTACAGGTGGAGGCTCAGTCTTCCATCCTCACCCAGAGGGCTTAGCGCTATGGGCTTGGGCCCTGAGTGGCGCAATCTGTCAGCCGCGGGACTCTCACAGTGTGTGATTTCCATCATACAGAGCACTCAGGCTGTCTCCACTAGGTCTCTGTACGACTGTAAGTGGAGGGTGTTTGAAGGCTGGTGTCACCAGATGGGACACACCCCCTTTCAGTGTGGTAATAGGAGCCATTAGCTCTCCCATCCTTGAGGTGCCAACCGAGTCCTGAGTTATACTGGTGTCTACAGTTATATTGCATAGACACAGAGGAGTATGTGTCGTAGAAGAATAATGTTATGAGCTGTTCCTGTTCACATTAAATGGTGGAGTTTGCCAACGAAGAATCATCTCAGATGTTTTTATTGAAAACATGACACTGTGGGAGTGATTTTATCATTTCTGCAGGAGCTGATTGACAAACAGAAGGCCAAGGCCCTGTGGGCTTTGGGGATAAAACTGCGTGTCAGTATCCGCTGATCATTCTTTTATAAAAGGAGCACGCAGGCTCCTCCCTGTGTCGAGGCCGCTGGTGCCTTCGTGGGATTTGGCTGTGGTTCTGGAGGGACTTAAACAGCCTCCTTTTGAGCCAATGGGATGTGCAAACTTGAAGTTTGTGTCCCTGAAGGCAGTGTTGTTACTGGCTTTGGCGTCAGCTCTTCGTCCCGTTACTAAGCAACGTCTGTCACACTGGGTGGTCAAAGCATTGCTTTGGCTTATACGAGTCAGGGTCTGCAGCCGCCTGTTGGCTTGCGTGCACATTCGACTCGGGTATTAGCCACATCCTGGGCCTTGTTCAGGGGAGTGTCTGTTGAGGGTATTTGTGCTGCGGCGAGTTGGTCCTCGTCCCTCACTTTGGTCCTGTTTTACCTGCTGGATCTTTCCGCTCTGTGCATGGCATGGGCGGTTCTCCTGTCTTGATCGAAACAGTGCTTGCCCTGCGGGCTGGTGTAACGCATGATGAGCTTGTCTGCAATGTGGGAGCTACCATGTCCCATAGTGAGACATCTAAACAAATGTTATGAAAGAGAACTATAGATTATTTGCATAACCCTGGTTTTCTGAGTAATTTGAGTGAGATGTCTCACCAGACAACCTTTTTTGCTGGGTGAGTGAGAAGAGGTTTGCTTATTTGAATGACGTAGTATCATCAACCCACTCCACTTATAGTAGGAGGGACTACCTGCGGCAGATTAATACTTTTCACCAGCCAATCAGGATTGGCATAATGAGATTGGTCTTCAGCGATATGACGCAGAGTCGTATATCCCATCTTACTCATATTACTTAGAGAACCTGGGTTATGCAAATAACCTATAGTTTTCTTCTTCTGAAACTAATATTTTATTCAGTCAACATTAGAAGAAAGTATGGCTGAATGTTTCCCTCTGTTCTGTGAAACCTGGCTACACCGTGAATAATTAAACCACAAAAATCAAATTTTTTAAACTGTAGCTGTATTTCAAAACAATGGCCATGTTGATATTATAGTTTCCACAGAAACACCAAAAATGACGGGTATCGGATCAAGGTCATATCACAGGGAACACAAACTAAGAAGAACAAAATGCATCAAATGAATCACGGTCATTCTTTTGCAAAGAAACACAATAATTCACAGAAAGAATGAAGAGAAAACTTAAAGGGATCCTCCACTGTTTTTACAAATTTGGCCAAGAATGTTTGCACTGTTCCTACTGAAACAAAACACATTATTATACAGCAAACTGTTGAAGACAAACAAAACCCTAGGGATAGAAAGGTTTGTGTGTCTTCAACATTCTGTGAATACTCACTAACTTCAGCCAAGCACTGTTTAAGGTAGAGTAAGAGAGTGGGGACCCCCACTCTAGCTGAAGGTGGTTGAACACAGACATGAACATTGAAGAACAGTCATGTGGAGACAGGACCATCTATAAGAGGGAATAAAGGGGAGAGATTTTTGGGACCAATTCATAAACTCAGTAAAATGATGGTCCATTGTTCTATGAATCTGTGATAACCACATTTATTTATTTAGCTGAATAATATTACTACACTGGCTCACCTGGGGGTACAGAGTCTTCTCTGCAGCCCCCCCCCATTCTGGAATTCAGTACCGCAAGATATAAAAAATACTACCACTCTGGACTTCAAATTACACCTCAAAACTCATCTAAAACTTTAATTTTTACATGTACTCTTTTCTTTTTATTCGTACTTTCATTGTTAACGTGTCTTTGAGTTTTTCAAAAAGTGCTATATAAAGTAAAGACATTATTATATTATTATAATAACCACTGTTATCCAGGAAGTTTAGTACCTATTTAAAATATGGAAAGTTTAGTGTAGTTACAGAAAAAGGGTAAACATAAGCAAAAATGAACTCAAGTTGTTCAGAAAATACTCATAGTTTCTTGAAAGCATCTAGAGACCTCCTCCTAGTGTCTTGTGATCCCAAAAAGGATCCTAACCCCTAGGTTGAAAACCCCGTGTTTAGGAGAGCTCTTCTTCTCTGCTTTATTGTTTACTACCAAACCACAGAATTGGAACTGTCGCCCCCTGCAGTCAGAGATCATTTTT
The DNA here is from genome assembly GCF_900634775.1 of Gouania willdenowi. NCBI lineage: Eukaryota > Metazoa > Chordata > Actinopteri > Blenniiformes > Gobiesocidae > Gouania > Gouania willdenowi. The sequence continues at coordinate 3,366,705 of NC_041044.1, forward strand.
GGTCACAACTGTTTTTACCCCCCTTTCGGTAACCAAAAGAGGTTTACATCTGCAACTTTAACTTTTCCTGATTATTTTGAGCAGCCAAAAGCACAACAAGTTGTAATTTTGACTGAAAAAGCTTCTAAATGATTTTTTACGACGTTAAATTTAAGAGTGGATGTTGCTCTTTACCTTTTTTGCATGACAGTTTCGGCAATGTCTCTCGCCTTCCTTGGAAGCATCTCACTGACAGCGTGTGATGTGTCAGCCAGCAGATCTTAACAGCCGGCACGTGCGGCACACCCAGCAAACGTTGGATAAAGGAGGCCATAGAAATCAGGAAGCATGCGAAGAAGGCCATGAACAGAGACGAGGTGGGCTATATGCTCTCACACGCCTGGTACACCCAGAAAAAATAGTTGGCGGGGGTCGAGGCCCGCACGGCAGGGCGGTCGGATCCGTTTGGCCCGCCAGGACATGCCGGTTGGCGTGGGCGTGACGGACCCGGTGGATCTGACAGCTCTGCTGGGTGTGCCGCACGTGTCGACTGTTAAAGGGCTCATGTTAAGCTAAATATACTTTTCTGTGCTTTAAACATCATCAAAGTGCTATTTGGGCTTCATACACATGCACTGAGCTGGAGAAGCCGCGCCTTCCAGGAAGCTCTCTGCCGTGATTGACATGTTAACAGACACGCCCACAAAAGGTGAGCATGTCAGCGTCCTTCACGCAGTGCTATGTATGTATTTTCTACAGTCTATGTATGTACTGGTGAACGCCCCGCCCCCACGCTCTGTATTGTGTTTATAAAGCAGAATGAACTCGGCTACGGAGTGGGTGGAAGGAGGGCGGGCTGTTCTGTGGCCCTACATCACCATGCGGGGAGGGGAAGTCAGTATCCCATCTATAGACACGCCCACTGATGAAATTGCGTAGGCCGCAAATCAGCCTGTTTGTAGAGTTGCTCAGAAAGTGACTTTTCAGAGGCTAAATCTCTGGAAAAAAGGCGAGTTTGGGAAAACAAACTTCAAATACTATGTTTTTAGAGTTCTTAGAACAAATGGAGTTGAGTGAAAAATAGCATGACATGGGACCTTTAAGATCTGCTGGCTGACACGTGTCGGGGCGAAATTATCAGTTATGTTTAATAATATATTTACTCATACATTTTAATCCTTAAGCCTTGGGTTCATTACTTTCCATTGTGTGATTCTTCTAGGGTCAGACCCTTCTCCAAAGCACACGATATCTCCCCTTGACAATCTCACAAGGCCAGCACCATGTGTGCATGCACATCACATGCGGCACACACTCCATAGTCAGATACACACACCCCATACACATCCATTGACACACACAAACACATAAACGCACACACATCCGTCTCTATGACAACCAGCAGATACCAGGGAACAGGCTGACCAAAGAAGGAACTGTCTCCTTTCACCCTCTTCTATTACCTCCTCCCTATGTCCTGTCCTTATCTCCCGGGGGGGGGGGGGGGGGGGGGGGAGGAGGGAGGGGGGAACGGAGGAGGGATATACGTGATGTGTCAGATTTGTCTTTTCCCCACTCTGTCTTGAATCGTCCGCCCGGGGCGGTCACCAATTTTTGTCCCACTTTGTACTTTTTCATTTAGTTTAGAATAAAATCTTTTTTATAAAATCATCAATGCTCCGACTGGACTCCATCACTCAACTGAGCAATAAATCATGTCTCCAAATGAGGTCAACAGTAAATTTGCCGTGACACACGTCACAGACTGTCAGTGAGACACTTCTGAGGAAGGCGAGAGACATTTTCAAAACTGTCAAGCAAAAAAGGTAAACAGCAAAAATTTTATGTCTGAAAAAAAGAACCAAAAAACATCTATAGTAACAAGAAGACATGGTGAAAGTTTTTGAGCGATCTAAAAATCAGGCTGAATGTTTCACTCCAGTAGAAAAGATGGAATGTTCAGGCAGTGGGGTCGTGTGACATCATCAATCATGTGATTTCAAGATGGAGGAACACAGGCTCTAAAACTATAAAGTAGTCCGATTTTTAGAAGTTAATAAATGAACGTGGTGCATAATAATGTGTTTAGTTATACATACAGTAGATCTACTAATAAGTACATTTCAAAGATTTTAAGCCACATTTGTAAAAAAAAAAAAAAAAAAAGTAGAGGATCCCTTAAAAAAATGTTCTTGCGCCGACTGTGCATTCTTTTTTGTGCCTCCATATCTCACAGTAGCTATTGTGATCAACATTTCCAAAGTGCAAGTCACATTACTTTTTTTCAACAAACCGTTTGTTGATGGTGGAGATTAGAAAGAAACTTTTGAGCAGTAATCTCTACCTTGGACATTCGTTTCTGAGTAAATCCCTTTCAGAGGATTTATGAGAACAACTTGGATGAAATACAGATTTACTGGTGAAAAAGCATGAACAGTTTGTTTTGTTACTCACTCATCCTGTGCCTGTGCTGTTCACGTTGTCTGTGCACGACTAACCTGGTGTTTGCATTGAAGGCCCTAAAAGAGAGATGCTCCTGGACATGCTCTCTAGTGTAGGAGTGCAACCCATCTCCCCAGCCTTCCCTGAAAGCAGTCCTCCAATGTCCTCCACGACCAAACCTCAAGGCATAGGTAACGTGATTGTTTCCCACCATGGGTCATGTTCATTCATGTCCTGAGGTTTTAACTTGATTTTTCCATCATCATAACCATTTTACACAGTGTTTACAGGGTCACAATCCAAATGAACATGAACGTTATGAGTTTCATCAGCTCATAAATGGTTTCCTGTAGTTTTTGATAAAGTGCTGTGAGATCAATGTTGATTAGAGGTAACATTATTAAGCTGTATCTGTTCATCTCATACTGAGAAACATTCAAACCTGAGTAAAGAGCTTTGGTTTTACTGCAGATGTCGTTTGGCTTTTAGAAACGTGTCGATCATGGCTCCTGATTTTCAGGTTTTGAGGATCTCACGCATGTGGAGGCTCCTGGTGCTAGTGCTGGTACCACGGAACCTGGACGTTTACAAGTGGACGGCCAGACAAAGTAAGTGTGGGTTTGTTTTATTTCTGTTTCTGTTTACAAATGAGTTCTGCTGCAAAGCTCAGAAGAATAACTCTGAAAGCAGGGATGCACGGTATTGGATTTTTGGCCGATAACATGATACGCTATTATTTTACAACTTGTTTGTTCGATAACTGATATTGATATTTTCCATCACACCTAATTACAAAGATCATCTAGTTTCTGTGGTGGAATCAACAAACAGACCTTTTCTGCAGACTCTTCATCACATTAGTGAACGCAGACATAAGACGAAGCTGAAAATGATGGAACATCTCTAATCATTCAATAAAAATACTTACGTCATTAAATAAAACATGTCATATTTATTAATGACTATTGTTTTTAAACCAAACAACAAAAATACTTAAAACAGTTCCTAACTACTGACATTTTTAAAGTGTTTACAGGGTCACAATCCAAATGAACATGAACGTTATGAGTTTCATCAGCTCATAAATGGTTTCCTGTAGTATTTGAGTGGAAAAAAATGACATTTTACAACATCCAAACATTCTGTCAGAACTATTTTTGTTGCTCAAGGAACATGTGACCATGAGAAGACAGAAACCTTAATTTTCTGAGAAAATAGTGGTTTTTGCCTTTTAAAAATAAGACTACTTTTCAGTTTTACAGCCTGTGTTCCTCCATCTTTAAATCATGTGATTGATGATGTCACACGGCCCCACTGCTCGTAAACTCCAATTCAGCTATTGGATTGAAGGTCTGGACCTGCTTAGCTTCCGAGATCTAACGGGATCGGGCAATGACAGGCTGGTAAGGCCAATAGCGTCATAGTGACGTCGCTTTTTGATCCTTCGATGTCGACTCTTCCTATCATTGTGAAGCAGAATTCACCAAGCGTTGGATTGTTCACCCACGAACATGGAACGTGAGCTGGGATTAGACCGTCGTGAGGCAAGTTAGTTTTACCCGACTGATGATGTGTTGTTGCAATATTAATCCTATCCTATACTATTGCAACAACACATCATCAGTATGTCTAAACCCATCTCACGTTTTATTCAGCTATTGGAGTGAAGCATTCAGTCTGATTTTTAGATCATTTAGCAACTTTTTTAGAACATTTAGCAGGTTTTTAAATCATTTAGCAGGTTTTTTAGTCAAAATGACAACTTGTGCCGCTTTTGGTTGCTCTAAAAAAGGTGTCGATGTAACCCTCTTTTGTTTACCGAAAGAGGATATAAACAATTAAAAAAAATCTGTGATGGCACGGGACGAGAAAAACAAACGAGAAAAGCACCCCTAAGGGACCTTTACACTTCCTTAAACAATGCACTGACACATTCTGGTGGCTGAAGTTAGAGAGTAAATCACAGACCGTTGAAGACACACAAACCCTGAGGATGGTGGGAGTTCTTCAACAGCTGGCTAAATGACCTAAAAAGCTGCTAATTGAACTAAAAAACCTGCCAACTTTGGTTGTTTAGTCGACTAATTGACCGATGCCGTCGTGGTCGACCAAGATTTTTGTTGGCCGACCAGCAACGGTATCAGGTTCAATACCAAAAAATGCAATGCAATACACTTCTATGTCCAGCAACAGCTGTGTGAGTGAGTGCTGGCTGCAAAAAAAAACAGTGTTGCGCTGTCACTGACTGCTCTGATCGGAGCAGAGAGGGAACAAATTAGGACAGGCTTGAAGCACAAGCATCCATGTTGAATCAATCCTTTTTCTGCACAAGAACATGGATTATCCTTATATTTGATACGTAGATTATGTAAATTCATCCACTGCTGTCTCTGGCGCCACAGCACCCACTGCGCACCTGTCTTTGACGTGTGTTTGTTTCCCCCGTGCGCTGATCTGATGTTGACATCAACAATTATTATAAATAAAAGCAGGTTTACCACTAAAACAAAGTCATTTGTATGAGGAAAAAATAGGTTTTAATTGTCGGTTCCAGGTCGGGCACGTATATAAATACCTAATGTCTGTCGGACCTTGAGGTTTCAGTTTTGCTTTGTCCGGTTCTGGTCAAAACTTGAATAAGGTTCATATCATAAATGGTCCGTGTTTAAAAGCAAATCAGCACCACAAAAAGCCAAAACAAAATATTTATCGTCCTCCTCTGCAGCTGCTCATTCATTTTCCTTATTTTTCGGTCGACTAATCGCTACGTGTGCCAAAGGCTTGGTCGACCAACCATTTTCTTGGTTGACTACAGCTCTAAAAAGCTGCTAAATGACCTTAAAAGCTGCTAAATGACCTATATAGCTACTAACGGATCTAAAAAGCTGCTAAATGATCTAAAAAGATACTGAATGATTTAAAAATGCTGCTAAATGATATAAAAAGCTGCTAAATTATCTAAAAATGCTGCTAAATAACCTAAAAAGCTGCTAAATTATCTAAGAAGATACTGAATGATTTAAAAATGCTGCTAAATGATAAAAAAAGCATCTAAATAACCTAAAAAGCTGCTAAATGATATAAAAAGCTTCTAAATAACCTAAAATGCTGCTAAATATTCTAAAAAGCTGCTAAATTGTCTAAAAAGCTACTAAATGATATCAAATTCAGGCTGAATGTTTCACTCCAATAGAAAACAATGGGATGTTTACAGGCAGTGGGGCCGTATGACATCATCAATCACATGATTTCAATATGGTGGAACACAGGCTCTAAAACTGTTAAGTTGTCCCATTTTTTTAAAAGGCAACTAAATAAATATTATGCAAAATAATGTGTTTTGTTAGGCATAGATCTACTAATAAGGACATTTCAAAGATTTTAGACCAAACTTGTAAAAACAGTGGAGAATCCCTTTAACAGCTGACCCCGGTCACAAATGACGCTGTTGCTGTTTTACGAATGAACCAAGGCAAAGTTCTGAATGTTGGCACAGTGGGAAGCATCCGTCTTTGTGAACAGGTTCTGCCATAGTGATGTACTGATAAAAGCCACAGACCAGTTCTGAGTAATGTCTTCAGACTTGTCCAACTTGTTTATAAAAACCCACACGGTTCCCTGGAAAAGCATTTTCTACAGCGACAAATCAGAATAGCTGCTTGAGTATCTATGTGTTGCACTTCAACAAGCAGCTGATCGACCGAAACAACAACAGAAGTGTGTGAATAGTTGATGAATGAATGCTGGTATGTTATTCAGCTGTGGAAGTTCCTACGCCCCGAACAAGGCTGAGCAGGGATTCCCCCTATAACAAGCTGATTTTAAACACTTCCTGTTTTAAAACTTCTTATATTGTTATTTAAAGCATGAGTGAATTCTTCATAACTTCAACCAGAAGTTTTAGCAGAAAAATAAAGAAAACCATTATATTCTCAGTCAGTTTCTGTCGTGTCGACTTGGTCCTGGGTTTGACATGGCTTTTTTTGTTGATGACATTTGGTATTCTTATATGCTACCTGTCAGATCAGCAGCTGAAAGTGTCTGTAAGTTGACACCAGCCTTATTGGCTTTTTTCTATATGACAATGGCTCCCGAGTATATTACAGCCTGTATTAGCTCATGGTAGAGACAACTAGTGTCAGTCTGCTTATAGCTGTTTTTTTTGTCTCTTCCTGTCCTAAAGGATGGACAAACTTCTGTGTCTCGACGGGGGAGGTATCAAAGGCCTCGTGCTGATCCAGATGTTAATCGCCCTGGAGCAAGAAGCAGGTCAGCCTATTCGAGAACTCTTCGACTGGGTAGCCGGCACCAGCACCGGGGGCATCCTGGCTCTTTGTATCATCCACGGTTAGTTTATTTATTGTTCGTTGTACACCTTTTCCTCTTCTTTTATTTAAAGGGTTTTTACGATTGTTTATTATTGAATGTTTCACTTTTGGAGAGTGCACAGTTGACCGAGTCAAATTCCTCGTGTGTACAACATACACTTGGCGAATAAAGATGATTCTGATTCTAAAACCTAGAGATCTGTGTCAAAATGGGACTACTTTACCGTTTCAGGGTCTGTGTTCCACCATTTTGAAATGACTCTGCGGTTTGGTAGGAGACAATGAAGCGGAGAAGAAGAGCTCCTCTAAGGGACCTTTACTCTCCCTTAAACTTGGAGTGTGACAATATCTTGATACAATGATATATTGCAATGTTTCGTCTAGTGATACGTTATCTATTCACTGGCACCAAACATCAATATTTATTTATTTATTTTTTATCCTTCCTATAACACATATTAAGTATAGGGCCCTATAAAATCCACGATAATGGAATCACGGACTAAATCAAATGGACAGAATCGGCATGAAATGCGTCAGTGTGAGAAGAAAGGAACATTTTTTATGGGGAATACGTGTTTCTGGGGAGCGCTTATTAGGCGCACCGCCCTCCTCCTCCCGTCTTGGCTGCATTAAACAGCTCCTAAACCTCCTGAAACCCAATTAAAACTGCCAAAAAACTACGCAATACATCACTGACTCCTGTTAACACTTAGACCAGCTGTTGAGAATACACGCTCAGAAGGAACTGACGTGCCTGGTATGGCCAAGTGGTGAGTATTTTCAAGGATGTTGCAATACTATCCGTATCACGATACGATATATCACGATATATGTTGATATTCTACCCAGTTAATATCAAAATTAATCGTTGAGATGAAAAATCAAGTTGCTGTATATGTTCATCAGAAGATATTGATCATTCAGACAAAGTGAGTCAAAACTATTTGCTTCAAAACATCCTATTTATTATTTATTAATAGTGTTTTTGCAAATTTTCACTGAAAAAAGGAAAATACCCTGTTACACATTGCCATCATAAAATAAAGTGGAACAAGTTTCTTTTCACTGAAACTACTGTGTAGAAGTCTCAAAGTTATCATGGCAACATAATGACGGCATTGTAACAGCTGTAAGTGAGAACATTAAGGATTAATCACCCTGAGTTACTGATAATGCACAAAATAAGCACTGATCTGAACAGATTATATGAAATTAAAATTCCTGTACATACATAAATATTGCAGGTATTACACACTGCCATCATAAAATCAAGTTCATCAAATAACCATTGCAACACATAGAATTGTAACCACCACTGAAACATTGCACAAATACACAAAAATTTTGATTCAATATCAAAAATAAATTAAATTAAATTAAAAAAAAATTGTTTTTTTAAATAGAAAAAAATTTATTTAAAATCAGCACCCAAAAAATTGCGATATATCTTAAAATTGATTTTTTTTTTCACACCCCTAGTATGGTCAAGTACTTTCTTGCCAAGTTTGCCATTCTTGGAGACCTTCCTTCATTGACTTTCCACCATGCTGCAGGGATAGAATCAAGGGGTGGTGGCGGATACTTCAGAAATCTGTCTACTTCTGTTACTACGTCATCAGTGCTTCTGGTGGTATAGTTTTCACCCATGAGTAAAGCATAAGCACTGTGTCTCTGAAGCACAGCTCCCTGGACTGGCACTGCACCGACCACCTCTTGCTGGTATCCAGCGGCATCTGCTGATGTGGAGCTGCCACATCTGGCTTCTGCTTCTGCCAGCACTTTAAGCATTGGCATGAGCTGCGATCCTCCTTGGTGGGGTGCTTGTGCCTAGGATCCAGCATGGTGGCTAGCATTGGTGGTGTTGACGTCATGTCATCAGAAGCAATCTGTGAACAAAAAGATAATAAATTGGATTTAAATGTGATATTGTTTTATATCATAATTTGTTTGTAATAGGTTCAGTATTTTATCATTTAATGAATAAACCACTATTCATCATTAATAGATTGCTTGAAATTAATTATTTATATTAATTAGATAAGATAGTAGAAGCAGGTAAAAACTACAGTTGTCAAACAATGTACTTTGTGTGCAATGCAAGCAGTTAAAAATATATTTTTATTTTTTATTTTTTTATTTTTTTTAGTTAAAAATATTTACAATAATTAAATTAATGGATGTAGCTTACATTCATCCTTTCGCCCAGTGAAGTACACACTCTGGATTTTAATTCCCCCACTTTGCTGGCGTCTCCAACGTCTGTCTTGAGATGCACGTTGATCAGGCTGAAGGTGATGGGATACGTATCTGATATGAACACCTCAGTAGACATGATGGTCGTTGCACACTTGAGTGTTTCCAGCACTGGCGCCAAATCCTCCATCAATTGCCAATATTTTTCCCTCAGCTCCAGCATCCTGGCATCTGTGAGTTTGGTCACTGTGTGGTCTGATAGTACAGCAGACACCGCTGCTCCATTAGTCTGTAAAACTTTTCAATGACTGAATTCCACCTGGTTTTACAGGATTGGATGAGTTTATGAGTGCTTTGTTTGACTCGGTTACTGTAGGTAGCGAAACCCATGTTAATGGCCAGCTGCAGAATGTGGCCGAAACAAGGAACTGAGCGCCAATTGACTCGTGTGGGACTGTTTGCCGAGACGATATTCCATGCATTGTCATGTACACGAGCAACTACACTTCCCATGTTTCCACAGCCTGGTTTAACTTGTCAGCTAAACTGTCAGTAGTATGCCTCACTGACATGCTGTCTGTGAGTAGGACTGCTGACATTACCTGTCAGTTTGGTTTAATGTAGTGGAATGTAACTGTGATGTAGCTTTCTGTATACAAGGAAGTCCAACAGTCTGTTGTGAGGGCCACATTCGTGGTTGCAAGTTGTCTTTTCAACGCTGCGTTCTTCCTCGCGTAGCTTGCTTCCATGTGGATTTTTATGGTTGTTCTAGAGTGGATATTGTACCCTGGCTTGATTTAGTTCATTACCTCTCGAAATCCCTGTCAGTCAACGACGTTTATCGACAGCATGTCTGTATTAACCATGTTACATATCCGCTGGGTAATGCCCTCTGCTTTCGCGGAATCACATACCATTCGTCCCAACACTGTGGTGATTGTTGGATGAGAAGAACCACTCGCTGCTTGTAGCACGGCTGAATGTGACATCTTTAGGTGGTAATTCAACTAAGTTGTGGAGTTGTTGTTCTTTAAAATGCTTCCACATATTGTGCATTTGGCGTCTTTGTAGTCATTAATCAACTTAAAATCGCTCTATTACTCCATTACCGTTTTTTTCCCTCTTCATCCTGTCAGTGTACCGCTTCTCGTTTGTCTTGTCGTTGTCGTCAGAGCCCTGCTTCACTTGTGTTCCCGCTTGTGCGTCAAGTACGTCTGGCGTCAAGCACGCCCTCACATGGACTGGCGGGGAATTACGGGTTCAAAACGCAATTAATTGCAATTGCAAACAATTAATCGATAATTGATTAATTGTTTGCATCCGTAGTCACAACTATTTTTGTCTTCCTTCGCTAAACAATAGAGGTTTACATAGGTATTTTTAAATTTTCCTGATTTTTTTTTTTTTTAGAGAAACCAAAAGCAGCACAAGTTGTCATTTTCAATGAAAAAGCTGCTAAAGGATGTAAAAAGCTGCTAAATTATTTCAAAAGATGCTAAATTATATAAAAATCAGACGGGATGTTTATGGGCAGTGGGGCCGTGTGACATCATCAGTCACTTGAGTTCAAGATGGAGGAACACAGGCTCTAAAACTGTAAAGTAGTCCCTTTTTTAAAAGTTATTAAAATGTATGTGGTCCAAAATAATGCATTTTTTTAAGGCATAGATACTACTAATAAGGACATTTCAAAAGTTTTCGGGCACATTTGTAGAAACAGTGAAAGATCCCTTTAAATTAAGCTAATGTTGAGTTGTTCCTGTGTCTGCAGGTAAGCGTTTAAAGGACCTGCAAAACCTGTACTTCAACATGAAAGAGCAGGTGTTCGAAGGGTGGAGGCCGTACACAAAAAAGCCACTAGAAAAATTCCTGAAGAAAGAATTTGGAGAAGATACCAAGATGACTGATGTTTCACACCCCAGGTGTTACACTGCATTGAAACATCTGAACCTAATCAGGGTTCTCGTCAGCGCAGTCGACATCACAGTGTAGGGGCCTCTACGCTGTGATGTCGGCTCCTATGCTGGTTGAAACACAGCGTAGGGGGCCAACATCACAGCGTGGAGCCCCCAATTATGTTACGGCCCCCTCAAGTATGTCTAGCGGCCACAAAAGGAATAACGCCCTCAAAATGTAGCAAATAGTGTTTAAGAGGATTATAAATGTCAAAATTTTCTATGGGGCGGGGGTTGCCCCCTGACCCCACTACAACATGTGCTCCCCCTACACTGTGAAAACGTCCTGGTGAGAACCCTGCTAATGCTTGTGACCACACATGTTTTCACATACAAAGCGACAGTACTGCTGTTTGTTGTATTTCTATGTTTGCTTTCTATTTGTTCAGGGTGATGGTGACCAGTGTTCTCGCAGACCGACGTCCATGCAAGCTGCACATCTTCAGGAACTATGAGCCCCCGTACTCCACCAGTGACACGTTCAGACCTCTCACCATTCCACAAGGTTCTTCAACATGCACAACGCTGCTGCACATCATCACATGTAGTGTCACGTGGCTGCTTTCTCGTCCATTTCACTGGGTTTTCATTAACGGTGGATGTTCAATACGAGCTCCTCGCGATCGCGAGTTTACCTTTGGAAATGGGAAAATCTATCTCACCCGTTTTTGGGTTTGTTTTTATAACTCTTTTTATTTTTAATTGGGCCCCGACATAACACGAAAATGCTTCTCATGCATGTTTTGGGACAGTATCACACATTTACGCACTTTTTACTTGTGGTCTGCCAATCCAGAGGCACTGCCCCCGATGTCCACGCGATGTTGCAGAGTCGTGTCAGCCATGACAGCCCCACAACATCCAGGGCCTTGAGAATCTCCGGGCGGATCTCATCCACCCCCGGAGCCCTGCCACTGAGGAGCTTTTTAACCACCTCGGCAACCTCAGCCCCAGAGATAGGAGAGCCCACTCTCGGGTCCCTGGGCCCTGCTTCCTGATTGGAAGGCGTGTCGGTGGGATTGAGGAGGTCTTCGAAGTATTCCCCCCACCGATCCACAATGTCTCGAGTCGAGGTCAGCAGCGCACCATCCGCACCATACATAGTGTTGACGGTGCACTGCTTCCCCCTCCTGAGATGCCGGATAGTGGTCCAGAATCTCTTTGAAGCCGTCCGGAAGTCGCTCTCCATGGCCTCACCAAACTCCTCCCATGTCCGGGCTTTTGCTTCGGTGATCGCCGTGGCTGCACTTCGCTTGGCCCGTCGGTACCTGTCTGCTGTCTCCGGAGTCCCACAGGCCAAAAAGGCCCGGTAGGACTCCTTCTTCAGCTTCACGGCATCCCTCACCCCCGGTGTCCACCAACGGGTTCGGGTATTGCCGCCACGACAGGCACCGACTACCTTGCGGCCACAGCACCGATCAGCCGCCTCAGCAGCAGAGGCACAGAACATGGCCCACTTGGACTCAATGTCCCCTGCCTCCTCCGAGACATGGTTGAAGTTTTCCCGGAGGTGGGAGTTGAAGCTCCTTCTGACGGGAGACTCTGCCAGGCATTCCCAGCAGACCCTCACTATACGTTTGGGTCTGCCAGGTCTAACCGGCATCCTCGCCCGCCATCGGAGCCAACTCACCACCAGGTGGTGATCAGTTGACAGCTCCGCCCCTCTCTTTACCCGAGTGTCCAACCCCTGTCGAGAAGGCTGGTTCCAGAGCCCTTGTTATGTGTCGAGGTGAGACCGACTATATCTAGTCCGAACTTCTCCACCTCGCACACAAGCTCAGGCTCCTTCCCCGCCAGAGAGGTGACATTCCACGTCCCTAACGCTAGCTTCTGTAGCCGGGGATCAGATCGCCAAGGCCCCCGCCCTGGACGACTGCCCGATCCACATTGCACCGGCCTCATATGATCCCTCCTGCGGGTGGTGGGCCTACGGGAGGGTCATTTCATGATACCTGAAATGTAAGAATAATTGTAGATATTAACAATTAACATTATGACTACTGAGAATTGAATTATTTATATCTACAATTAACATTATGACTAGTGGGAATAGAATTGTAGATATCAACAATTACAATTGTAACTATGTAATGAAGTGTCAGATATCTACAATTCTATAGAAACACATAACGGAATAAACGGCTGCTACTTGGCACTTTATTTAATCACAGATGAGTTGATTTTTTTCACATTTTTATGGCATCTTTTTGGAGCAGACACACTGGAGGGATTGTTATTATTCTGCTCTTACACTTGTTACAAAGGAAAAAAAGTGTCTCATTAAAATTATGTTTTTGCAGTTTTTTAGATTAGTATTATTATTCAAATTAAAACACCACACGGAGTCTCAAACAACTGTATCCTACGCTTTCACTTCCTCAAATATAAATCTAGTTTGGAAAAAAATACACTATATTAATGAAATCATTAAATAGTTAAATAAATAACAATTTCATTAACTTTACTCCCTCAAATATAAATCTAGTAAAAAAAAATAAATACAGTATCTAAATATCTGAGCTGGCACAACTCGTCACTTTAGTGCTACTTTTAAAAAGGTTGGGAATCACTGCACTGTGGAAAAAGCCAAAGCTGATTTAACTTCTGACTGCAGCATACGCTCAGAAATGTTGGATTTATTTTCATTTCTCACCTGTACTATAAACATTTGACCATACATGTCATATCAGAATGATCATTGGGTTCTATATTTTTTTTTTATTTTCTATTGAAATCAACTTATTTTATCATGCCACTAGGACTTTAAGAAGATTAGCCTGAAATAGGTGGCGCCCCACCTGTCATGTCTCCATTCCCCACCAGAGGGCGCACCACACACTTTGAGAAGCACTGCGTTAATCTTGATTAAATGTGTCTTCATCATGACTCCATAATGATTGACTAATGACGATTAAATGATGTCAAATCCGTTCACTTTTTGGCTGAATAATCAATCTGTGCTGAGTTCTGCTGCAAATTGAGCTTCAGATCATTAAAGTCAGAGGTGGTTAAAGAAAAGTTATACTCGTCTTCAATACTCAAATTAACCCGCACTCGTTTAGCGCAGACTTTTGAAAACGGACGATCGGATTCGTATGCATCCACGGAGACACTGTTCCAAATCGTCATCAGTGTTCTAAAACAGTGATTCTCAACTGGTGGGTCGGGACCCAAAAGTGGGTCGCGGACCTGTACTGGGTGGGTTGCGAACAGCTGGTCAAAGATAAATAAATACTTAAAGTCTCTCATGTTGGACATATCTTTTATTTTGAAAGAAACTTTTCTTATGATAGGCATGCTGTGAAGTGCATGTTGCACAGGAAAATATGTAGATTTATGATTTAAAGAAGAGAATGTGTGTTTAAAACACCTATTTTGAAAAACGTGGGTTGCGATTTAATGGCCGTAGAAAAATGTGGGTCCCAGGGTGAGACCAGTTGAGAACCCCTGTTCTAAAACAATGTTTAACAGGAGTTCCACAGTGTGCATGGAAAAATGAAAGGAATACCGTATTTTTTGGATTATAAGGTGCACCGGTTTGTTATTATTATTATTATTATTATTATTAATAAGACGCGTTAAACGAAACAAAATGGTCAGATAAGTCAAACTTTATTCAACTCATTAACAGTAACTCTCAACATTGTTCAGGTTTAACACATAAAATACAGAACAATACAGGTACATATCACTCCACAAGGCACCTGACTACGGTAGCCCTAAAGTGCCAAAAATCCATCAAGCTTTGAAGCTTCATAGTTTACTATAGTTGCACTAAAACATTTTGACATATTAATTTCATACATAAGGCGCACCTGATTATAAGGGGCACTTTTGATTTTTGAGAGGATTTTTAGTGCGCCTTATAGTCCGAAAAATACGGTATATATGTTTTATTTTGGTAGCAGGACATCACCAAAAGTGAATCAGCTGTTCCTTCACCTATTATCAACATTTCTGAAAATTTCACCAAAATCCGTTCATAACTTATAACTAAGTTATTGTGTACACAAACACACACACACACACACACACACACACACGCACACACACACACACACACACGCCAACAAACATACTTTCAAAAAACATTTTGGTTTTTGAATGAAATAAAAGTATAGATATTTGAATAAAAAATGACTCTGGTAAAAGTATCAAAGTTGCTCCCTTACTTGAGTAAAAGTAAAATAGTACATGCGACTAAATGTATCTGTTGTAAAAAAAAAATAAAACAAATGTCCCTTTAATAATAAGACAGGGTTTTTAAACCAGCAAATTCCATTTCTATAATTTTTTTTAAGAATTTGTAGAAAACTGGTACATGGAAACAAGTTAAATCTGTTACCCTTGAACGCCTGGAGAATTCAGCACTCATGATAACTAAAATATGTAAATTAAACGTGTCAAGAAAAAAAAAATGAAAATGCTCAGTTAAACCCAGAGCAGCTTTGAGTTTAACATTTTTAAAAACTTGAACATGTGAAGCATAAAACTAAGGGACCTGTCTAACAGAAAAAAGCTCAAACTACCAAAGTTGTGCATCTTTTTATGTCATGAGGTCATCTTCAAAGGTCTTAAAAGTAACAAACTCATTTTTAAAATAGTGGAGTAGGAATATATTTGTTTTTAAAAAATAAGGAGTAAAAGTAAAAAGTCACCAAAAAAATTAATACTCAAGTAAAGTACAGATATCAGAAAACAACTACTTAAGTACAGCAACAAAGTATTTGTTTTTCGTCACATCACCTCTGCTTATAGCTCACCTTCTTCTTTCCCTTTCCTCTCAGATCAGCTGGTATGGAAAGCAGCTCGAGCCAGTTCAGCCGCGCCCACCTACTTCCCACCAATGGGACGTTTTCTGGACGGCGGGCTGCTGGCCAATAACCCCACGCTGGACGCCATGGCAGAAATCCATCAGTACAACAAAGCTCTGAATGCTGAGGTGAAGCTCACGTATGTTTGATAAATACTAGAGCTGTTTTTTTAATTTATCTTTCCCTCAGGGAAAGATACCAAGGACACCAAGAAGTTGGGGATGGTGTTGTCCCTTGGGACAGGTAAGACTTTTAATGATGTGTAGAAAACAGCAGCAGCACTAACCTTCAACTCACTCACAACAATAAGTTGGTTCCTGTTACTGAGAAATAAACGTGTGGTTAGAGGTTAAAGGATCCTCCACAGTTTTTACAAATGTGACTTAAATCTTTGAAATGTACTTATTAGTAAATCTACAACTAACAAAACACATTATTATGCATCATATTAATTTTATTAACTTTTAAAAATGGGACTACTTCACAGTTTTAGAGCCTCTTTTCCTTCATCCTGTAATCACATGATTGATGATGTCACACGGCCCCACTTCCTGTAAACATCCCATTGTTTTCTATTGGAGTGAAACATTCAGCCTGATTTTTAGATCTGTAGATTAGTAGCTTTATAGATCGTTTAGCAGCTTTATAGATTGTTTAGTAGCTTTATTGATCTTTTAGCAGCTTTATAGATGTTTTAGTAGCTTTATAGATCTTTTAATAGCTATATAGATTGTTTAGTAGCTTTATAGATCTTTTAGTAGCTTTATAGATCTTTTAGTAGCTTTATAGATCTTTTAATAGCTTTATAGATCTTTTAATAGCTATATAGATTGTTTAGTAGCTTTATAGATCTTTTAGTAGCTTTATAGATCTTTTAGTAGCTTTATAGATCTTTTAGTAGCTTTTTCAGTCAAACTGACAATTTGTGCTGCTTTTGGTTCCTCTCAAAAAACATGAAAAGTTAAAGATAAGGGGTAAGGCCAGATTTGAATGGGAACGTCCACATTTTATGGTCACTCCACCCAGAGTGTGTAACTGGGATGAAGGCACGCAGTGACCAAATTAAGTTTGATAAGAATAGCACGCAGACAGAAGCTTTGCTGACTGACACATATGGGAGAATAGAGCCCACATTGAACAACTCAGCACCATCAACTTGTCCTGTCAACGCTGTGTTTCATAACCTTTTACACCAATTATTCAAATGGCGCACTAAATTATTAATGATATATTTCATTTATTAGAAGAAACAGAGAACATGTGTGAGATGTGGTTTTTCATACTGCTAATAAACTGAACACTTTATGTGTAGTTTCTAGGGCTGTGCATTGCCATGAATCTGACGATACGATACAATTCACAATTTGCATGTCACAATACAATATATTCTAACACTAAACAAAATATTGTAATATCAATAATTACAAATGTCACCTTTACAAGTACAAAATGGAATGAAATACAATTTATTTCATTTTTTTACCACTTGCGAGAACAAGTAAATGGTAACTAACTGCAATTCAAGAACAAATATCAAAACAAGTGGAATGTTTATCAAACTGTCAAATTATATTTTTCAAAAAAGTTTAACTTTTGCTTCTACAACAGATTATGATTTTATGTTTTAATTATTTTTTTTAAGTAGCTACATACATCTATCAAAGTGCTCAGTATGTTTTATGAAAATAAAGTGCTATCAACTACCAGCTCAATGCATTGAGCAGTGAGTCAACAAGATCTAATGTTGCGTTCACTGACACCTAGTGACTGGGAGTTTAACTGTTCTAATGTTAGCGCAATTTAACGTTTTTTTTTTCTTTATTACATTTTTTTTGGATTGATACATTAATTGGACAGTGAAATTTTTTTTCTCACACCCTTAGTAGTTTCACTGTTCTACCACCAGGGTTTGTGTGGACACAGTTTGTACCATTTCTTGATAAATTGTTGATAAATTGATAAAACCAATATAGTACTTAGCGTGGAAATGTTGGTACGTACGATTGTGTGTGTGTGTGTCCAGGTAAATCTCCTGAGGTGGAGGTGACCTCACTGGAATTGTTCAAGTCCTGCAACCCTGTGAAGCTCGCTAAGAGTCTAAAAGCAGCCAATAACCTGCTGAAGATACTGATGGACTGTGTGAGTACAGTGATG
Organism: Gouania willdenowi; assembly: GCF_900634775.1. NCBI lineage: Eukaryota > Metazoa > Chordata > Actinopteri > Blenniiformes > Gobiesocidae > Gouania > Gouania willdenowi. Next base: position 3,384,573 of record NC_041044.1, read on the forward strand.
ATGATGAAGATGACGATGATGATGGAGTGTGTGTCCCTTAAACCTACTGTTGTGTGTGTTCAGTGTACCGACTCTGATGGATGCGCTGTGGACAGGGCCAGAGCCTTTTGTGAGATGACGGACACACTCTACCAAAGGTGTGTGTTTGTTTTTAATAGGGCTGGTTTACCCCCAAAATAAAGGTCCCAGAGAGCGGGGACCCCCACTGTACCTGAAGGTGGTTGAATAAAGGGGAGAGATTTTTAGGGTCCATCTATAAAGTCAGTAAAATGATGGTCTATTGTTCTATGAATCTGTGATAACCATATTTATTTATTCATCTGAATAATATCCACTGTTATCCAGTGTCAGTGCCTGATCCTTTCAACACAAGCGTAAATCACGTCTACATCCAGTAAACTTATTTTACAGCACTTTGTGTACTATTTAAAAGGTTGAATCCTTGCTATTTAAAAATAATTAGTTTGTGTTTTCTAAATCTGGTGCCAAGATTTCCCAATTGGGAATTGGGATTGTAAATGTATGTTTTGAGTGATTTATAAATTTCATTTCCCCATTTTTTTGTCACTTTTAAGCCAATATTAACACTTTGAGCTATTTTTACCTATTTTTCTTTCCCTTTTCTAATTTGCAACTTTTAACCAATTTCTGTTGTTTTTAAAATCCCATTTTACCACATTTTCCACCATTTCTGGACACTTGTTAGCGTGTTTTTGAGTTGTGCTGATATGTTGCATCGCTACTGAACATGTGTGATTTTATTGTGTTGTTCTGAACCGTTAATAACACAGAGGAGTGTGTGTGTGTTAATCCAGTGCATTATTGTGTGTCAGACTGAGTCCTCAGCTGTCTGTGGAGGTGATGTTGAACGAGGTGGACGACGGGGTCCTGTTGAACATGCTGTGGGAGACCCGGACGTACCTGAATGAACAGAGAGCTGTCCTCCAGTCTGTGGCCCAGTTTCTACGAGACCATTAAACATTCTCATCTAACCTCTGTTTCTCTGTTATAAACAAGTAGATATCCAGTTGGATTTTTATATACTTATTATTTTACATTACAAGATAAATAAAAACTCTCTCTTATTATTCCACATAGAGGACCCATGTTCTGCCTGTTCTGGTCTGTTCTGAATACTGACACATGTAGCCCAAGGCCGGATTAGCAACACCAGGGGCCCTGGGCACTGAGACTCACCAGGCCCCTTCTCTAACCTAATACTCACACCAATTATTTTATATATATATATATATATATATATATATATATATATATATATATATATATATATATATATATATATATATACTCGCCTTTCCAGAATGAGAAATCAAGCACTGTCATCTCTCTCACAAATTACACAACAACAATGAAATAAAAAAAATCATCACAGCCCAGTGCATGGCTAAGGATTATGACAATAAAGTGTTCACATTAAAGCACCCAAGCAGAACCTCCACCAGTACTTCTCAAATGTTACTGACTGAAGATATAACAATGCCATCACATAACACAACTGAGTGCAGGTTGCATTCTGTCACCAAGTCAGCTGGATAACTTAACACTGCAAAAAAACAAATATGCAGCACTATAACTCTCTGCATCACACCACAATGAATTATGCAAGATACATGTTGTGCAAACAGCATAATAGAATAAGCAAAATACATGTATTATCTGCACAATCATAAGAGTTTATAGTGGCCTACTCACTTCACATAAAGCACAATGGTTCTTACCTTTAGAAGTTCTTCTTTCTGGTCTTTTTGTGAAAACACTTTGCAAGGAAAGCAAAAAATATCTCCCGTTGATGGTGAATATATAATCCATTCTCGTGGAATAGCTTCCCCATTGTAAATGCGCCGGGTCAGAGCGTCATTAGTAAGGGAGCGCGTCTTTCCCTCTGCGTTGTTCCCCCTCCGTGAAGCAGGATATTTAGCCGCCCGATTTTGAAAGGCTGAGATTCCTTTAAATAAAATTTCCTTGCGGGTGCTTTCTGTAAGCGATCCCCATAGTGCAGGGTCTTCAGATATTGAGGAATTACCTTGTTCCGCTTGCTCTTCATTCATAGATGCCGCTTCATTTTCTCCGTTAAGGATAGTTGCCGCCGTTAGCTCAGGCTGGGCATCACTGGTAGAAGGCGCTTCCAAGCTAACATTGCTGCTGGCTAGCTCGAAAACCCTCCTCTTCAATTCTAGCTTTTTTGAAAAAGCTGTTAATTGGCATAACATTTTTTATAGCTGTCGCTTCCTTTTCCTCCTTTTCTTTTTTCTTCTTGCGCTTTGCGTGTCCGCTGGGCTTTTTATTGATGCTGCTGAGGTCCATTTTCCGCCACTTTCCACAACATGCACAATATATGGAAACTATGGAAACTACCTGCTAAGCCCCACCCACCATTATCATTAGCCAATCTACACAATGCATTGCCACCCGCTCCCAATCATTACCTGTCAAGTCAACAAACTGACATATAAGGGAGACAATCACGAGAGCCCATTTCTTGTAGACAACCATTATTTTATTCTGATTGGACCATTATTATTTCTGCCGGCAGAGGGCCCCTCTATGCCCGAGGGCCCCTGGGCACGTGCCCAGGTTGCCCATATGGTAGATCCGGGTCAGATGTAGCCTCACACCTGATTAAGTTAAATAAACTTTGCTGAACTCAGCTTTGGACTTTGACTTAAAAAGTTTCACATTGTCAGTTTCTTCCTTTATGTATTTTCTATCTGGATGTGATTAATGACGTGTCAACAAAATATATCATTATTTATCCAAACTTAGACTTAGAATTAATTTTTTTCTTTTGACTCCATCATATATACAGTATGTCAGAGTTGAATAGATTTCTTACTGTATTTTGGCCATCCTCCAAGTCTCTCCCCCGTTAGTTCCCACACACGCAACACACTCCTCATCGCGGACATGCCCAGTGTCACTGCTTGCCCCGTTTTTTTGATTGTTTTCTCTCACCGTCACGACTCAGTTCCACACATGCTCTGGTTGAGTGTGAGCTGCTGGGAACTTCAGCTTCAACTCTTGTGGAACCATTTTCTGTCTTGTAAACTCATTTCCTCTCCCTCTGAGCTCTGCCCATCACAGGTGATCTCTCATCCAAAGGTGCACTGCTGCCACCTACATGTCACCAGCTGATCACTACATCATGGTACAAGTTAGATATTCACTGGAGAGCTTCGTCACACTGTCTCCTAGCAACCTCAGCCGAAAAACACACTTCACATCTATAGACGTGAATGGCACTCAATGAGTTAACGATCAATGTAGGGTGTCAAACCTTTTTAATTTGTGTTAAATGCAGATGACACTAATATTTTCTGTAATGGGGAAATTTTACAGCAGCTTTTGGAGAAATGAGCCATATAAATGATATCATTCTACATTTTATTTAATGTTGCCTTTTAAAGGCCCTTAGGTCACCGTACAAAGCTTCAACTCCAAAAACATACATTAAATACAAAACATAAAAAAAAAAAAAAAAAAATGGTGGACAACATAAAAAAGATGGTGTAAATAGTTCAAACCATATTTTAATTCAATGTTATCTGGTTCACATTTCATAAACACTTTTTTAATACCAACAAATATTTAATCATTCACTTTATTCTTATATATTAAACAAACATTTAATCAAACATTTCACAAACACTATTTTCATGAACTCCTTATAAAACAAAAAGGAAAAACAAAAAGAAAGGAAGAGAAAAAAACAAGAATCCAAAAAGAAAATAACAATAAAATGAATTAAAACAAAAAGGCTAATTAAACATTTAATAAGGAATACATTTTTTGAATCAAGCTTAAGATTTAATTTAAACAATTCATTAAGCAAAAATAGTTTCAAACATATAAATAATAAATAGAATTAAGCTGACATTTATTAAAACATTTCATGAACACTTTTTAAAAAAATTAACAAATATTTAATGAAACTGAATCAAGCTTAAGAAACATTTAATCAAACTTCACATTTCATCTAATCTAATTAAGCTGATGATTTTTAATGTTTAATGTGTGAAAGTGGGACTTGTTTTTATTTTAATCACTTCTTCATCTTCAGACATTCCTGAACACACATTTAATCTGTAAATGTAAAACATTTAGAAACCTCTGATGTAGAAAGAAATATGCCACAGTTCACATAATGTCCACTAGATGGTGACATTTCATTCACTGAGTTGATATTAATGCAATAAGATTAAAGAAAACTTGAGGAAAATCCCACTTTATCATCACTTCACTATGGGACACAGTAAAAACATTTAAATCAGGGGTGCCAGGGTCAAATTGGGGGCAGAATTACTCTTTCGGCCTGAAAGACCAAACACTGACTCAACACATGGATATGCTGTTTGAAATTATTCATAAAGACTTACACATTAAAAAGAAATTGCATTGGCGGCACAATAGCCTCACAATGAGGCTTACAATTACATATCAGCCTAAAGCACGTTACCCTCTAAAAACGTATCATTGACCTATCCATGCAAGTAGTCTACATTTATAAATTAGAAATGCAACAAAATAGACAAAACACATTTCCTATGAATAACACAAGTGTAAACTGTAAATTACTCTCATCATATTTATTGAATGACATGAAAACATGCCAATGCATAATTAGGCCAATTAAAAGAAGGCCAGGCCAAGTAAATGAGTCAGAGAAAGTCAGTGTTAGAATAAAGTCATCAAACAATAGACCATGTGACTGAATATACAGTAGGAATTAGTAAAACAAAAAGATTCTTAAATATCTTAAAACATGACATTATCTCAATAACAGATGGCACATTAATTTTGCAAGTCGTCACCAGTAAACTCCACCCACATTTCCACCCACCCATGCCTACTGTACAGCCGACATCAGTCAACCCCACCCCTTTTATTCCCTCCCACCCATATCACACAGGATTATGATAAATGGGGAGAAAAGCTACATTTTACTTGTTGAAGTCAGACTTTTAACTTTTACCAGTTTAGCTCAGCTGTAGCTGAAGCAGCAGCAGCAACAGAACAACTGACGAATTCCACCAAATGTAAAGGTCCAGTATTCTGCTGTTCTTAACCCATCTCCATTTGTTCTAAGAACCCCACCAGCATAGTATTTGAGGTTTATTTTCCCAAACCCACCTGTTTTCTGGAGTTTTAGCTTCTGAAAAGTCACTTTGACTTCGACTCTTGCATTGTGCTCTGCTGCATCTCCATCCTCCGCAACTCAAACTCCTGCGTAAACTCGTGCTCCCTCAACATCCTCATGCTGCGCCGACCGAGTAGGACCAGAGGCAACAGGTGGAAGCACATTTTTATCAGATAACGCAGTATGCACCTGACTTCTAATTACCTCCTTTTTTATCAGATTTAGCAACCGGCACATTAAAATGAGTCGTGATAGAAATCAACTCATCTTTTTTATAGGGGACATATCATGCTAAATCCACTTTTTAAGCCCTTAAATGCATTTTCTTGTATATTTAGAGTGTTTAGAAGCACAGAAAAGTTCAAATTAGTCTCTTCAGGTTCTCCGTTGATATCTTTATATTCTGTTTTGGTCATATTTTTCAATCTGTTTCGATTTTTCTATTCTCTATTACGTTTTTTGAACAATAACATCACAGCATTTGCAGCGGAACTGCCAAATTAGGACATCGACTCCAGGTCCAACACTTCGAGCAATCCGCCATTTTTATTTCTCGCTTTTATTTTGTCGTCCAAGCTCAAGGATGCCGAAGTTACGAGAGGATAAGTCAAACTGTTCGGTTGTTGGATGTAGTAACCCACACGCTTCATTACACCGTCTCCCAGTATCAGAACCTTTTCAAAGTGCCTGATTGAGTTTTATTTTTCACGGAAATGTACCCACATCTGTGGGTAAGGTCATTTTTGTGTGCGCAAAGCACTTCAAGGATGACTGCTTCTGCAACCTCCACCAGTATAAAGAAGGATTTACAGAAAGACTTTGTCTGATTGAGGGTTCAATTCCTTCTATCTTTGGAGACGACGAACAGAGCACTTCGGTAAGCTGTAAATAACGCTAAAAAGTGTGATGATAAGATGTCCCTGTCATTGTTTTGTTAGCATTAGCAGTTGCACCGTCTTCATATGTTAGCGCTGTGTGCTCGTTTTAGATCCTTGATGATATGGCCTACGTGATTTAATTTAAGTCTAAAGTTTTCATTAGTCATTTCATTTTGCCGTTTTTGTCTCCGAAAAGACTGAATTAAAATGCATTTTGTGACGTTAGCTTGGCGCTAGCGTTAGCTCGGCACTTGTGTTAGCTCACTTGTTAGGGTTCTGCAGGTTCATCATCTTCATCTCGCTCCGCCGGGTCCGACTCTGGCTCGAACATGTAAGGCTGGATGGACAAGTCTAACGTTGTTGACATTTTGTAAATAACGAATAAACATTTTCTGCACCGCTAAATAATCGTATCTCTTCTATCGAACTACAAAAATGGCCGAACAGGATGGAGTTGAACCCAGTGTCACCTCTGTAACCTGAAGAGGGGGCGGGGTATGAAGTGTCTCATTTGCATTTAAAGAGACCACACCAAAACGAGTTGCTCTCAGAAGCACATCAGAAAAGGGGTAGAAAAGGGGTGGAGCTATAATAATGAGGAATTCAGACCCAAGCATTGCAGTTCTGCTTTATATAGACCACAACCGTATGATTTATATGTAAAAAAGGAAGAACTTAAATGCATAATATGTCTCCTTTAAACTGGCTAAATACCTCCAAAGTGCTGCACATAATCCTCCAATTTAAACTCCATACTCAAGCAGAACACACACTCCTAACATTCACCACAGAAGGATAAACGCACGGTCCAAAACTGACCACCACAACAGACAGGGAAATACAAAGTAAGAAATCTGAAAGTGCACACAGCATATTCAATGTCCCCTTTATCTAAGACCTACCTATCCAAAACTCACCTGTCTGAGTAGACCCTGTCTCTTCACGAGCTTTGGCAGCAGGTTCTTACGCACTAAAACTCGAGAGGCAACCCATATGAGCAACGACCCGATATTCCGTGGACGTGCACCCGAGATCACTGAGTGAACAATGACCGCCTTCAACCAACACTATCCCCAAAAACAAAAAAAAACCCAGGTGAAGCGGCCCACCTCTGCAGCCCACAGGGAACACTGGATGCAGACAATACACCAGAAATAACTCCACTTACCTGTTGTACCTGTTTCAAACACTATGACGCAGCGTCCTCCCTTACGCGTTCATTCACAAGTAAAAAGAAGCCCCATTGTGCGGGACAACTAGAAATGCCCTTCACACCAGCCCCGCACCAACCTACACACCTGTCAAAAAACAAACAGGTTAAAAAAACAAAAAACATTTTCCGAACCCCAAGGTACAAACACGACATAACCCCACTTAGTTACAGCCCAGGCTTGTTTGAGCCGCAACAAATAAGAACAGGGGACACAACGCAAACATTTAAGCTCACATTTATTAGAAGGATTAGTGCGCCCCGGACCCACCCACCAGTTCACAGATAGCTGGACAGACCTACCAAGCGGCCGACAGCGACCTCAACCACCCGAACAGCTAGCGCTGCCCCCCAGCAAACAGCATCATCCAGGAGCGCCAAGCAACCGATGAAACTACTTAACTAAGAAATAAAATAATAACGGCTGACTTTCGCTCTATTCACACACAGGGCAAATAAACAAACAAAAAAGGCACACTTACTGCACAACAAACTAGTCCTAAAGCCGGCACAATACACCCTACATTGCAGGCCTGTATCATTGCTCGTGCACGTGGAGGCCTAAAACACTTTGGCCACAGACGTTCCATGAGTACCGCAAGATGGCCGCACCTACAAACACATCTACAGAAGGTGGAGATGCTGTTCCTCACCTGCCATCAGAGAAAGACATTTTGCTACGAAACGACAACAAAGAAATTACCAAACTTCGGGAAGAGATTTGTCGCCTTTCTAACGAGCTAAAAAGAAAGACGAATTACTCCCCAAATATACAGGCACGGTTGTAAAGCAGTCAGTAGTGCTGTCATCCTTCCTCCATAATATTCCAGACACAGTTCCCTGGGAGAATCCCGGTCCAGGACTGTCCTGTTCCACACCACGCCTGCCATCGTGGGCTGAGGTTGTTGTCCGCGGACATAGTTGACAAAATAATACAGAAAATGGCGTCCTCTTCCGCTTACTCTCCAAAATCGTTTTGAAGCTCTCTCATATGAAAACGGGGACAAACTCAGTCCAATTAAGCCGATCGAAATAACTGCCAGGAAAACGCCTCCACCTCCGCCTGGATTAAATTCCCACCGGCCAAAAACTTCCTCTGTAGCCCGTTGAAACCTCCTCAAAGCTGCAGTCCAGAGGTATGCTACTGCAGCACCATTTCAATGCCATCTGATGACAGAGGATCACCTACAGACATCAGCGACCCTCGCTCTGTTAGAAGCACAGCCGCTTCAACGCCAACCAGAGCCGGTAACAGAGACTTTCCCACAGCTTTCTGCAACCCGAGCACCACCAGACGTTCCGACATAAATGCCCCAATGCCAGTCACCGCCGAGGACGGAAACTCCACCACAACCAGCTGTGATCCGCCCTCCGGGCGCTCCCAGTCAGTATAACAGGCGCACACTCACTCCTAACACTCTCTTTCCACAAACCACACTCATTATTGGCCTAAATAAATTATTTACCTCACTATTAGATTAAATCAGCTTTACACAAAATGTAAACAAACCAACTCATTATCTTAATCATGCTCTGGACCTTGTTCTAACATATGGTTTAGATATTGATCACCTGACAATATATCCTCAAAATTCTATTCTTTCAGATCACTTCTTATCCTTTGAATTTATAATATCAGCCTGCTTAAATTCTGAGAGAAGAGTACATTATAGTAGATCGCTGTCTGAAAAAGCTATAGCTAGATTTAAAGATTTAGCTCCATCATTTCTTACCTCTGATCCATATGATATCTCAACAGAGAGACTTCTCTTTTAACTCTCATATTAAACAAATCACAAGGACAGCCTTCTTCCGCCTCCGTAATATCTCTAAAATCAGGAATAACTTGGCCCAGACTGAAAAACGAATCCATGCATTTGTTATAGCTAGATTAGATTATTGTAACTCCCTACTTTCAGGATGTCCTAGTAACTCATTGAAAAGTCTCAAGCTAATCCAGAATGCTGCAGCTAGAATACTAACAGGTACTAACAGCAGAGAGCCTATTTCTCCAGTGTTGGATTACCTTCATTGGCTTCCTGTAAAATATAGAATAGAGTCTCCGCTCTCAGTCTGCTGGTCTTCTGGAAGTTCCTAAAGTGTAAACAAGAGGCAGAGCATTCAGCTACCAGGCTCCTTGCCTTTGGAACCAGCTCCCAGTCTTAGTATGGGAGGCTGCTACTCTCTCCATCTTTAAAAGTAAACGCAAAACCTACCTTTTTACTAAAGCGTATATCGTATAATAGGAAATAAGAACTAAAATTATACAGTAGAACAACAACATTATATTCAAACACGATCCACCATTTACACATAGCTCTAATGGGCTGCAATGGGATGATGTCCAGTCAGACACAGTTGTGCCAGGTTGTAAACAACCCCCAACTTCTATTCCTCAATGCATAACCCATCATACTGTTCACAATGCTTCACACCATTTACACTGATGTCCACCCCATATATCATTACGTGCGACCAGTACAAGATGAAACCTTGTCTGTATTGGTAGCATTTCAAAGCATGGAGGATGCCGCAAGATATTTAATGTTAACCCAACCACTAGGAAATCATAGTGTATCATGTTTTTATCCTGCAGTCTGTGCCTTCTCCTTGCCCTCCACTCTCTTTTCTGTTTCAGGTGTCTTGATGCTGGAGCTGGTGGTTCCTGATTGATGGCTCACGCTTCAAATAGTCTGGGACCCTCGGATGGTCTATTCTCTTATCCTATTCTGTTTGGTCTTCTCTTCATTAACCCCAACCAGTCGAAGCGGATGGCTGCCACCACTGAACCTGGTTTCGCTGGAGATTTCTTCCAATAAAAAAGAGGGAGTTTTTTCTTCCCACTGTCGCTAAATGCTTGTTCACTTGGATCTTGTTGGGTTCTTTCTTTCTTATTATATTTAGTTCAGCGCTTTGAGATGACTTTGTTGTATTTTGCGCTATATAAATAAAGTTGAATTGAATTGAAAAACATCTCTATCTCCTATGGATTAAAACGGGACGCTGATAGGGCAAAATGAATTCATCATCTTCATTAATTGTGTTCCTGCTTACTGTAAAATGTGATTCTTTTTCCTTTTCCTGATTTCTATGTGGTGTATAATGTATTACTAGGTTGTTTTCTTCCACTCTCCTTGTATACATTTTTTGTACTCCTTTTATTTAGTTTAGAATAAATCATTTTTTTATTAATTCATCAATCGTTCGTTTGGACCTCATCATTCATCACAGACCCTAAACACTTGGTGTAAATTGAGGACAACTGTAAAACTGCCTTGACAATTTGGCGTCACAAACAGGATCCATCTCCTGCTCTGTGCGGGCGTCTGTCACGGACCGGGTACCGGAGAGGCAGACGCATCTAACCCCAAAGCCAGTAATTCGTGTGCAGGGGGCTCCGTGCCCGCCCCACATTGGACTGTTCTCAGGAATGGAGACTAGACCACGAACCGTCAGTTGTTCCCTCAAACACCAATTTGGAAAAAAAGGTAAAGCTGATTTTCATATTTTTCTGCCTTATCTTCTGCTCTGTGCTAATAGATGAAAAAAGCGGGTGTTTCCAGTCCACCTTGTGTATGCCAGACAACTACAATATCGTTTATAACACATTTTCAGTTACAATATTACTACTGTACGTTCCTTTAAAGTTAGTGGTGCGCACTTGGGTTCTGCTAAAAACTGTGAGCTGTTTACAGCCTAAAGTGTTCATCAGTGGCCCGATACCTCCAGTCTGCAAAGGAGATCTGAAATTCTCAAGGATTTACTCTTTGAATAAATTTTTGTCTTCGGCTTGTGCTGCCCTTTCACTAAATTTTATAGAAAATTGTCCTATTTTTTGGGAACGTCGTCATCTTTTTAGAGCAGATGGACTGTGTCTAAACAAGGCTGGAGTAAAACTCTTCACATCCAACTTATTTTACTTCACCAGTCACACTGCTATCAGTTCTGATAAAGACAGAGGACAACATGTACCATCGGAGAACAAAACAACAAGGAAAGAACATGGAGTCGATGAGCTTTCAGCAAAAAAATCAAAATCGCCAAAATGAAGAGGTCAACCCAACCCCCACATCTCAGGACCCTACTTCCACCTCATCCAGCTTCTCTCCTACCCCTGCCTTCTTGGATTTAACTGCCCAGATGAACGAGCTGGTTCTGGCTGGCACAAGACGGACACCCCACCCTATACCCCACCATGGTCCCATCTTATCTCCTCTAAAGAACCAATCAGCACCACCCATCCCTCCTCGACGATACCAGGCCCAGGATCACTCTTCTCCTCAGGCCAGCTGTGTTCATCTTAGAGCGACACGGGTCTGATGTGTGCTGGGTCCAGACTGCAA